>NW_004797763.1:441909-445665 GCF_000002075.1 Aplysia californica | reverse complement strand
ACCCCCCCCCCCCCCCACACACACAGGTCCGCTGGAGAGAAACTGTCCAGTCTTCTGGCCGACATGGATCAAATCCTCAGCGCCAACGATCGTTTCTTGGTGGGTCGCTGGATTGAGGACGCTCGCTCCTGGGGCTCGGATGACAGTGAGAAAACCCTGCTGGAGTATAACGCCAGGAACCAGATCACTCTGTGGGGACCTGATGGGGAGGTATAATATATGTGTGCATAGTTGGATGTCTTAGAAATATTATTACAAAGTCCTATCCCATTTTTTGGCCACTGTTTATAGTTACTTTGACCATGAGTTCATTCAGAAACCAAATTAAATGTTCTATCTGCTATATCAAAATCGTAAGATTCTTTGAAGTCGTTATCAAGATCAAATTATTATTGCATTTGAAAAAACTTGACATGTTGTGAAACTCAGAACGTTTAATTTCAAATTTATCAAAACTAGGTCCTTCGAGCAAGTAGAACTTTGTTCATTCTAGAGTAACGATGTGTTAATTTGTAGATAAACACTAAAAAAAGGAAAGGAGTTGGGGGTTAATTGTGATGTCCAAATCATAGTCTTTATATTCCACTCCTCACTGTGCATCACAATGATGACATAAAAATCTAACACTTTACAACAAGAGCGCTACAATGCTCCCAATGATTAATTCCGCTCCTATTGAACCTATGTATTTATATAAGATACCCCCCCCCCCTCAACTAAGCAGAAATGAATGATATATGGAATTAATATGCAGTCTGATTAGAGGTGTGATGGATTTACTGCGGTTTAGGATTTCAGTGATAACTATAAACAGCTGTGCGATGCCTTACGCCATATGAACTTTCTTGCAGTATATTATTAAGAGTGAATTCACAGAAATGTCAATCCCCCTCAAAGATCAAAACTATCATCTCGGATGTAGAGTGTCCCTATCACGATATTCTAATATGTTCTTCTTCGTGCAGTAAATCTGAAATCGTGTTGACTCTCAGTAGGCTACATAGTTCTTTATATGGTCGCTTTTAAGGACAAGCGGGCTAACCCAGGTTTCGGGGGTAACCAGAAATCTTCACCTACACCAAAAGTGGGCATTGCCCTACCTATAGGAGAAGTTTGGTTTCTTTGGAGTGTATATTTGTTTGGTTATAGAGAAAACTCTTCTTGTCTTTTAAAGAAAATGAACAAAGGTTCAGAAACTTTCTCAAAACAGCATTTTTCGGGATAGCAAGCTTGTCCTTAAAAGCGACCATTAATATGTGTACCGCTATTTTAAAATCAGGCCTGACCTAAATCAGACTCATAGGTCATAGTTGTAGCTTTTTGTATGTTTTTCTTCATCAGATCCGGGACTACGCCTCCAAGCAGTGGGCTGGTGTCGTTGCAGGGTAGGTGGTTAGACTAATAGTTACTTAACTTTACTTTTATTCACCGCTTATACCCTTTTGAGTGTCGCGGGAAGAAAGAGACGTCTTTCTGCCACCAACCGGAGAGCTTGGGTCAGGGAGATGGATTAATAGTTTAGTAATGTAAATCGTACTAAGTGTTTACGCCCACAGCAGTGCAGTTTTGATCACGAAGGACGCAAGATACTTTGTGTTTGTCCGTCGGGGTCTAAGCAGACTGAATGAGATACAAAATCCCGACATTCAGAGATACTCGATAGCAAAAACTTCCCAACCACTTAACTTTCGAATTTGAAAAAAAAATTAAAGGTGGTTGAGAATCATTTAAAGGGTGCACAGTTTTACTGAGAAGTCTGAAGTCACTGTAGTTAATTTTCAGTTTTTCATTAGTTTCATTTAGATCTAATCTTGGGAAAGCCCGTCTTCTAAGACGCCATTGTAAACAAGTGAGGCTTCTGTTCACAACGAGTGCGTGCATTGATCCCACAATGACTTGACGATCGATTCTTTTGAGTCCGTTCGTCGAACGGGAAACCCAGCTATCCGAACCACTTAACTTTCGAATTTGACAAAATAAATGGTGGTTGAGAATCATTTAAAGGGTGCACAGTTTCATTGAGGAGCCTGAAGTCCCTGTAGTTTAATTTTCAGTTTTTCATTAGTTTCGTTTAGATCTAATATAGGGAAAGTCCGTCTTCTAAGACGCCATTGTAAGCAAATGAGGTTTCCGTTCACTGGCTGTGCACACTTATTCCACTCCTTTGAAATTATGGAGTGTACAACGAAGAAAGCGGAATAGAGGATCAATCTATAGGCCTACATCTATTATTATATATTATGGCAAATTGGAAACGCGTGTGTCACTTTTCGCTCAAGATTTATTTCTCCATTCCAGTAGAGGGTAAATATACACGTGTAGTAGGCCAATGACTTTCAGTTGATGTTAATGCATCGATCATCCCTTTCGTCAAAAGGCGGCCAAGCTATTTAATATAGTATGTATAGATTATGTTCGTCATACAGGGATGAGTGCGAGGGAGACAGACAGGCATGAGTGAAACTTTATTTTTAGTAAATAATTAGTCAGTCAAATTAAATCCTACTTTTACCCAGTTTCGTAATAGATCTCTCTTATGGATTAAACAGTGCTCTTATTAAAAATGATTTTACAAATCAGTCATTCACCAATATGAAATGAAAAGCAAGCTGTTTTCAAAGGGTATCCTTTGTAATGTTGACTGTACATGTATCTCTTGCTAAATATAGACCTAATTCATTTCTTATTGGTTTCTGTTCATAATCTGCTTCTTCAAAAAAAAAGGAAACACACACACATACACACACACACACACACACACACACACACACACACACACACACACACACACACAATAACACACACACACTGCTTTATTGGTATCTTTCTTTTCAGGTATTATAAACCTCGTTGGGAATTTTATGCTTCCTGGCTGGTGGAGTGCATACAAAATGTAAGTTGACCTTCCCTTATCCTAGATTATAGAGACCAGTGCTTTTCTCAGCGGGATGCTTGTCAGCCTGGGGGCTGAACCCACAGTGGGTGAGTCGTAATTGGTTGCTTTTAAGCACAAGGGTGTTATCCCGAAAAAAAAGCTCTTTTGAGAAAATCGAAGATAAAGTTTCTGGACATTTGTTCAGTTTCTTTAAAAGACAAGGAGAGTTTTCTCTATCTCCAAACAAATATACACATCAATGAAACCAAACGTCTCCTATAAGTAAGGCAATGCCCACTTTTGGTGTAGGTCAAGATTTCTGGAAACCCCCGAAATTTGGGTTAGCCCGCTAGTCCTTAAAAACGACCAATTTTGGTGGACGGCAGGGATTCACCCGAATATTGACATGTGTTATTAATTTAATGCCTCGCTTGGAAATACCAAGTAAGTGGATGATACCAAAATTTTAGCCTCTTTAATCTTTAAAGACCCACATTCTGGTCATTCGAGAACATTTTAAGACGCTCTTTTTGTAAAAGAAGCGTGCCTTTGTTAATCGAAAAGATTTCAAAATTCTGTTTTCTTCATCTGAAACTACTTTTGTGCAGCAACATGCATGGTATGAACTGTGGTAATTCGTCTTTCTGGGTGTAATGGGTTGGAAATTGGTTGCAACGTTGCTGTTGGTCTTCTTCAGGTCGGATGTATGGATCCGCTCCGTCTTTAAGCGTTAAAGGTGGCAAAAAGTGAGTGCTCGCTCTAAAACGTTTGACACTTATTGGCATAGATTGTAAGCATATTCCATTCCATTCGACACGTTTTATTTAGATAAAAAAAGCAGGTAAGCTAGCTCTCTCTCTCTCTCTCTCTCTCTCTCTCTC
>NW_004797763.1:437143-440885 GCF_000002075.1 Aplysia californica | reverse complement strand
TAGTATTATTGTCATTATTATCATCATTGTCATTATTATCATCATCATCATCATCATCATCACTATACCTGTACAAATAGGCCTACTTCAAAGAAACGCGTTGGATGGGGTCATTGTACGATGATGAACTTTTAAAACCTTCCAAGTTTGAAAGCTGTGATGATTTACTCCACGTACATAGCGTTTTTTGTAATGTTTTTTTTTTTTTCAGGCAATCCTGTTGAGATCTCCAGGGCACTTTTCTCCAAGTACCTACCAGTACTGCAGCATCCTTTCTTTGATAAACTATGGCAGCAGGCACAAAGCAAAGGAAAATCTCATACACAACCAGAAAGGTTGTACAGAAGGAGAATGAAGCAGTTTTAAAGTGAAGTAAAAAATGAAGAAAAAAGGGGCAATCTTGAATACATGTAGTAGAACAGTTTCGTTTTAGTAAGTGTTTTACGGCACTTGCAACACAATATGATCATATAAGTGCCGAAGATTAGAGGTGTTACAAGAGAGTAACAAACACGAAAAAGAAGGAGGGGAGATGAAGATGATAGATGTTTGAAAGGAAAGAAGAAGCAAACCACACCAGAACACCTGCCAACCACCCACAGTAAAACAGTGAAATGCTCTATAGAACATTTATTGTAATTGTATTGTACAAGTAGACCTATACGTGTCTATACATTTTCTGCGTGCGTTAAGGCAATGTGTTTAAAACTGGTCAAATAAAGAATTTCTTACTAATTTAATTATATTATAATTACATTAGTAAAAAATTATAATTATAAGTGGTTACGGTCCAAAACTGCTTGTCCATGATGTAAAAGTAGAAAAAGTAATGCCCATGTCCTTGTGAGATATCAGAAGAAGGGGAACTTACTTCGTATTATTTGACACGGTCGCCTTGCCCATGTTATTTTTATTAACCAGACGGTGAAAGCTGAAATGTATCAAAATAAAGAACATATATTAAATTCAACGGAGTAGCTTGTGTATTTGAATTTGTGTGTGTAAGTGTGTGTGTGCAGGACCCCTAATATGTTGTCAACTGGCCGATAGGCAGACCAGACCACCTCGGCAACACTTTATTTTATAAACGAATCCTTACTCATTGTAGGAGATGTCTGGTTATTGTGTGTGTGTTATGAACAAAGTGACAGGCAGTGCGAAGGCGTTGTAGCTCTTCTATAAAACTCTCTTTCTCTCTCTCTCTCTCTCTCTCTCTCTCTCTCTCTCTCTCTCTCTCTCTCTCTCTCAATCCGCCACCAAACCTAACAAGGAGTCATATTTCTCGGTTGACTGACCTATGCCAAGGCAAAACCTGGAGTTATACCCTCCACGAGAGTGTACTAGACCCTCCAGTCAAGACTAACCCAGGGACCGAGGGGGTTTCAGCTCCCAACCGATTGAGTGGCACGGGCCGTGCCATGCCACGCTCCTGTCTAAGAAGAAGAAAACCAGGGCCAAAAAAGGTGTGTTGACGAGGAACAGTCCGCAGACTGATCTCACCTCAACCGCCAGCTACCCGGTTTCCCTCCGCACGGGGTCACACCTCACGTCAACGAGGCTCCCACAAAGTGGGATCGACGACCTCTAGTTTTTCGGCACATGAATCAAAAATAAAAAGGAGAGAGAGAATGAAGGAGAAGAGGAAGATATAACAAAGAGGATGTCTCACAAGGGGCCCAGAGGTTTGAGTTTGAGGTTCATGTGCAATATTTTGCTATAGAAATTGAAGATGTTTCACCTCCTGCAAACGTTTATTTATATAAGTTCCAACCCATAAAGTCAAAGATCGAAGCACACCCCCATATTATACACATGGTCATGTTATAGGTGAATATGATAACACATGTATATTTTATAATTATATCATAACACATAACAAGATTCAGTCAGGAGGACTTGATTGTTTTGAGTATTTTGATATTATTTGCTTCATACTAATTTTCAGACGACAGTACCAAACAATAAACTTCACTGTATTCCAACATAAACAATTTAACTATTTCAATTCAACATGGGTTTTTTTTCAATTTAAAGACTCAAATTGTAAATAACATAAAACACAGTATAAACAATATAAATAATAACGACGTAACTTCTTTTTTAGTTTTAGTAGACGTTTTACGGCGCTTGCAACTGCATAAGGTCATATGAGCGCCAGAAGATTAGAGGTGTTACAAGGAGGAACAAACATAAAAAAATAAGAAGGGGAGATAAGGACGATAGATGTGTCATAGCTAACGAAGAAGCAAACCACACCAGAGCACCCACCAACCACCCACGGCATAACTTCGGTAGAAGCAAAAGCAAACAAACAGACACAGAGACAGGTTGAGGTTCTGAAACAAACAGCAGACATCAACACGGATATTTCTACACACCAAAAGGTAGACTACAGTTCTCAACAATTACCATAAGCAACTCAGGTTCGTTTTGACAGCATTTCTTTTATTTTGATCAATCTCAAATTTCATAGCCATATTAAAGAATAAACTAAACAATCACTAACAGAAATGCTTTCACTTACGCATTTCTATCCCGTAAAAAAGATCTAGATTCTAACCAGGAAGATACATACATGGCTCCTAAATGTTCAGTTTACAATAAAAAGATACAAGTACAAGCATTACATCACAGTCAGTTATGAAAAAATACAAAGTAATGTATGGTAAAAAATTATAGACTCGAGACTTTTAAAAAAGTGTTCAAGACTAAAAAGCTCCAGGTCGATACTAAAACACACTGTACCGAAAATAAAACAACAAATACGCACATAGCTAAGGCCTAGCTGAATATTGTGGAATGTAATGTACATGAAGTAGATTTCTCTTAAATCGAACACAATTAATCTGAAAACAGAGGTACACTGACAAAAAAATAGAATCTCAGATTTGTTGGGTTTTTTTTCGTTATTTGAGCAATTTATCTAAACTGGAAACACGGTTAAAGCCAAGAAAACCGACAGTCCCGTAGATTTTGGTTTAAGCGGATTCCACAGTAATTTCTTCTCCTAATATCTAGTAAGAATATGATTTTTTAAAACTTTTATGTCATGGGTAAACCGTATTCAACCCTAGCCACTTAAAAATACTCTTTAAAAGAAAGTCATGAGATAGCCATTTTTCTAGACACACTATCAACTCATTCCGAAATACAAACCAATGTATTGATTTTCATTGTTGAAATCTTAGCATTTGATTTTCTTTTTTTTCAAATAAAGCCTTACCAAGTATTTTCGGAATAAGTACATCTCTTCCGTTCTCAATCAGTGGTAGTATTACAACCAAATATGTGTTATCTTATAAAACACACACACACGCACACACACACACACACACACACACACACACACACACACACACACACATACACACACACATACACACACACACACACCGTCCACAGTTGGACGTTTCATAACCAGAGCCGTGCCTGGCCTCTCATTCTGACAGCTGTGACACAGGGCTCCTTCACCACGCCTCTTTGTTCTGGCTACATGATACTCCTTTATCCTTCATCTCTCACACCTGTCAAACTTACAGCCAGCGGGCGGTTGGAGGCTGACTCTACTAACTCTAAGGAAGTTTTCCGTTTCACCGACGTGTGTTTATAGATAATACACTTCTTTTTCGTCTAAAAAAAACAACAAGAAACAACAACCCCCCACCCCAAAAAACAACAACAACAAAAAAACCAAATAAAAACAACAACAACAAAAAAACAACAATAATTATAATGATCCAAC
>NW_004797763.1:423167-436126 GCF_000002075.1 Aplysia californica | reverse complement strand
GGGGGGTATAGAGACAGAGAGTGATGCAGAGAAAAAGAAAGAGAGAGAGACAGATAGAGAGAGAGAGAGCGCGCACGAGCGAGAGAGAGAGACAGATAGACCGACAGACAGACAGACAGACAGACAGACAGACAGACAGACAGACAGACAGATGGTAGAGACATAGAGAGAGAGAGAGAGAAAGAGAGAGATAGAAAAGAGCGAGAGAAGACATGGACAGAGAGACAGAAAGATACAAAGAAAGAGAGACACAGAGAAAGGGGGTGGGGCAGAGACGTACACAGAGAGAGAGAGAGAGAGAGAGAGAGAGAGAGAGAGAGAGAGAGAGAGAGAGGGAGTGAGTTAATAAAGTGGTCACTTACATTCTGTACAAGTTCCACCAACCAGGAGGTAAAAAATTCCCAACGAGGTTTATAAAACCTGAAAAGTAAAGAAATCATTAAACTTTTTGGAATTTTTAGTGTTGAAGAAACAGCATATAGCCAGAAAAGAATAAGAAATACAATATGCACATCACAAACAAAACTAATAGTGTACAATTTACATAAAACAATTATGTTTCCACAGCCCCTCTACCCCTTACTACAAAAAGGTGCAACCCCTCTGAAACAAGACTGTTATTTTCTTTCGCTTTGGGGATAGAAACTTTTAAGTAAAACACATTAGTTAATAATTCAGTAAGCTGTAATAAACTAAGACAAAGAAAATATAGACTGAGTAGAAACAGACATCTAGACTTAAACCTAAGACGAGCAAATAGAACAGAAAGCTTTCTGAATATTCTGGAAAGGCTCATGCAGGCATACACACATCAAGAAAAATCATCATTATTTAACTAGTAGCCTACTTATCTTAAAATTGCAAACCGTTTCATTCAGACATATCATTATAAATATAACTTTTGCTTGAATGAAAGTTGACAGTTGGATTGTCACAATACACCAAGTTCAATGGTGTTCTTCAGGCTTTGAAGCCATCAAAATAAATAATAATTGTGAGCCCTACTATCTTCTTACCCCAAGTATGACAGACTGCCTTTTGGATACACGAAAATTATTATATCATTAAGCAATACTGGAAACTTTTTTCATTGATTGTACTTTAAAAAAAAAAAATGCAATTAAGCCATTGCCCATCTGTCTCGGTCCCAAACTTTAAAATTTAGACATACACAGAATCAACAACTGTGGTATCATGGTTAAGCTTTTCACCATTGCACACAGAAGATGTTAGTTTGCAGATGGGAAAGTCTTTATATCGATTATCTCCTTCTCCCTGATGAGATGTTGTATCTCATTCAGCCTGGGTTGGTCCTGACAGGCAGGGCTGAAAAGTCCTGCCTGCTACAAAAGATCTAAATTGTGGCAGAGGGGGCATAATAAATTTACAATAAATTAATTAAGAAGTACATACCCTGCCACTACACCAGCCCACTGCTTAGCAGCATAGTCCACAATCTGAAGAAGAAATACATTTTAAAAATATGTAAGGGTGAACACGTTAGACTATTGGATTAACAGGTACGTCCTGTGTGTGTGTGTGTGAGTGTGTGTGTGTGTGTGTATGTGTGAGTGTGTGTGTATGTGTGTGTGTGTGTGTGTGTGTGAGTGTGTGTGTCTGTGTGTGTGTGTGTGTGTGTGTGTGTGTGTGTGTGTGTATGTGAGTGTGTTTGAGTAAGATTTTTTGTTATGTGAATGGGATTAAGATTTCACTAACATTATTGGTCAGGACCTTAGTCCATATCATGTCAGAATATGACAGAACAGGTACATAATATGCAGTGCAGTGCAGCGCATCAAAGAAAGAAACAGAAGGATCTGAACTCGCAAAGGTCCGTTTGACATATTATTTCGAGGAGCTCTCACGGTAATCTTTCTGGGTTGTAAACTCTCTAACTTTCAATCACTTCCACCCTTTCATTAAATATTTTACTCGAAGGAAAGAGATAGGTATTGGAATAAAGTACCCTTTCAGTTTTTCTCTTACTTAAAATAATTATTCAGTATAAGGTCGTTTCAGCCAAAATAAAAAGGCCTTTCGTATTGAATTTGCTGACTTGTGTGTGAGTGTGTGTGTGTGTGTGTGTGTGTGTGTGTGTGTGTGTGTGTGTGTGTGTGAGTTTGTGTGTGTGTGTGTGTATGTGAGTGTGTTTCAAAACAAGATGAACCCAAATCACATTGTTTGGCACTTACATTTTGGAAATCTTCACTGTAAAACTTACTACAGATGTAGGCTTTTGCTTGTTTCTTTTTTAAAAAAATTACAGATAAATGACGAGATAGTGGTGGAGACAGATAGACATTTAGACAGAGTTGCAGACAGACAAAACTAGTTGTCACACATACCTCCCCATTAGGTCCCCACAGAGTGATCTGGTTCCTGGCGTTATACTCCAGCAGAAGTTTCTCACTGTCATCCGAGCCCCATGAACGTGCATCCCTAATCCAGCGACCCACCAAGAAACGATCGTTGGCGTTGAGGAGATGATCCATGTCGGCCAGAAGACTGGACATTTTTCCACCAGCTGACCTGGAGAGGGGGGGGGGGTGGGGGAGGGGAGAGTGGAGAACTTTTGAAACGATTGTTGCTGGAGTACATACATAAAAAGATGACCATAAGAGAGTGGGTAAGAATGAAAGAGACAGAGAAGGAGAGTGTGGATGAGAAGGAGGATATATATATATATATATATATATATATATATAAAGAGAGGGAGGGAAGAAGGGAGAGAGAGAGAGAGAGAGAGAGAGAGAGAGAGAGAGAGAGAGAGAGAGAGAGAGAGAAAGAGAAAGAGAAAGAGAGAGAGAGAGAGAGAGAGAGAGAGAGAGAGAGAGAGAGAGAGGGGGGGGGGAGGGAGATTGTGTGAGTGTGTATAGTGTATGGTTTCTGATGTTAGAGGTATCATTATAAACATAGCTTTAGTTTAAATGAAAGTTGACACTTGGATTGTTACAAGTTCAATGATTTTTTCAGTTCCTGAATCCCTAGATATGCATCATAATAAAAATGACCAAAGCCGTCTTTCTAAAACATCATTTGAATTATGATCTACGTCTATCTGAACAGACTAACACATCACCGACTCAAGAAAAAAACTATTTCTGAGAGACCTTTCAAAGAAAAGAGCTCATGGTGACCGTTCTAGATTTAAAAGCCTATCAGACATTCGTGTTAACAACCATTTTAACACTGACTATGGACATAAGACAAAATTTCACACAAGGATTTGTCTAAAAAGCTTGGTCGCATTTTGTCTGGAAAAAGAAAAAAAAGGATATGTTTGTCCCGTTTTGTTAAAAAAAAGAGTTTGCTACTACTAATCAGAGATGAATAATATGTATGAATAGTGTCTTGTAGGAAACTATTTTGGTATTCGATGAGTTAGGTCTCATACTATAAAATGATACTGAAATATTTCGATCTGGTGAGTTGTGATATTGCACTGAAGCTTTTTGCTATTTTTTTTACCCTACCGACCTAAGCCGGCTTTCCAGTCATTTTGCCATTCCGGATTTTATCGGCCTGACACACGCGCCTTTAATGCAGGATTAGAAATAAGAACATTCCATTCTAAATTTAGATGCTGGTGTCCTAGGTCGTTGTATGTGAAATTTCACCGAAATACGTCGCTTAGACCAAAAGCAAAAGCAATTTCTTTGCTACATCCGTTGAACCCCTCAAAAACACTGAAATGATTCGGATTTGGGAAGCCATCGGCTGGACGCCATTTTGGTTCTGCTGTGTTGACCTGCTGACCTATTTATGGAACTAAGAGGGCTAATATGGTCGCTTTTAAGCACAAAGGGGCTATCGCCTATCCCCAAAAATGCTGTTTTGTGAAAATCGAAGGTAAAGTTTAGCCCCTTGTTGAATTTCTTATAAAGATAAGGGGAGTTTTCTCTATAACCAAACAAATATACACACCAATGAAACCAAACTTCTCCTATAAGTAGGGAAATGCCCACTTTTGGTGTATGTCAAGTTTTCTGGAAACCCCCGAAATCAGGGTTAGCCCGCTTGTCCTTCAAAGCGACCATATATTTTATTATGACTGTTCGGCTGAGGAATAGTTATCCACTCACTTGATCCCAGCTGTGTCATTGATCTTGTAACTCTCCATCATACTGAAGTAGTAAAAGTAGGAGATGATCTGTAAGGAGTTTCTTGTCACGTCCGTGATGTCATAGCGGAACAGTTGGTTGCCTTCCAGCTCTTGGGAGGCCGTCAAGAAACCTTCCCAGGACAGGAACAAGTCCAGGGGTCGGTACCAGATCTGGGGGCAGAGAAGGATGGGTAGAGAGGGGGGGGGAGGACATGTAAAGAGAGAGAGGCAACAATGGGTCCTTATAGCAGAACGATATAAAATAAATTACATTTTATTGATCTCAGAATGGCAATAATTTGGTTTACAGTGGCAAACACACATAAATACATACATAAATACATAATTATAAATACATACATACATAAGTACATACACACATACATAAATACACAATTACACCAGTACAGAACAAATTCACAACCATGCCATTGCTGGTCGTCACTGACCAAGGCCCTGCTTTTTGAGCTAGGGTTGTCATGTCTTGCTCAAGTACACACCCCAGTGACCACCCATCTAAACCCCGTGTCACCGACACTTGCTTGACTTTTACTCTTGAGTCTGAACTCACTACCCAACTTTTTTAGTTTTAGTAAGAGTTTTACGGCACTTGCAACACAATAAGGTCATATAAGTGCCGAAGATTAGAGGTGTTACAAGAGAGTAACAAACAGAAAAAAAGAAGTAGGGAAGATAAAGACGACAGATGTTTGATAGGAAAGAAAGAGCAAACCACACCAGAGCACCCGCCAACCACCCACCTACTCAACTTAGCCACTGGAGTCCTCATATATACATGCTAGACTATATTGCGAGAACTTACGTCAATTCCACGATTGGTCGACGGTCGCTCGGAAATGAGTACCCAGTCGTTGTCATGGTGACCGTCAGTCGAGTTGTAAACAGAGCTCTGGATGAGAAATAAATACCATGAGAGAGTAGCCCTGAAAGAGCTCAAAGAGCACATTCGAACATGTTTAGATGTTCCCCATACTGGAACATCTATTTTTATCAAAATGTTTCGCATATATAAACGATAAAATCCACTTGATTCACACCAGTTGAAAAATGTGTCTGAATAAAGAAAAGACAATAGGTAATTGCAACAATGAAAAATCATGACGATAACGAAGACAGCGAAGACAACCATAACTGCTTGACAAGAGTGCTTGTAACGCACTGGAAATGCTTGTTGTCTTCTTTAAAAAACTGTTAAGTTCCTGATTGCACTTAAAGTAGTGATGAAACATTATTGCGCCTTTCTAACTTCCAACTGACCATGAGGCGAGTCCAGGCACTCGCGATGGCGGCGTTATTAGCTCCATAGCGCTGAAGGGCGTACTGCTCCACCCTGAGAGAGAGAAGAGAGAGATTGTTGATTTTATTTTTTCGGTAAGTGTTTTACGGCGCTCGCAACTGCATAAGGTCATAGGAGGGCGGGGGACACACCGAACATTTTTAGTTGGTAGGAAATTTTGAATTTTGCCTGGATGGCGGCCGAAGCCTACACTTATCAATTTTAGACCACCAAGGGATCTGTAAGGTGTGCAACTTGTACACGGGCCCTCCGAGATTTTTCGCCCTTGTACGAGAAGGCTAGGTGTAGATCTTTCGTACCAGAAGATCAGGAGTGTGGCTGAGAGACAGCAATAAGGCGCCAAGGAGAATCAGATGAAAGGCTGCAGAAAGAGTCAGAAGCCAAGAGGAGGAGGAAAAGGAGGTGAGGGGGTGAGGGCAGAAAGCGGAGACGAAAGCAGACGACAGAACATAGCAAGAAGGCAAAGTAGGAGGTGAAAGGAGACAATTTTAGAGGAGAAAATGTTTCGGTCGCTACCCGGATTCGAAACCGGGACCTTTGAATGAGAGGTGAACACCTTAACCTCTAGGCCACGAGAGCCCCCAGAGATTGTAGATTGTACTCCCGGTTGATACAATGATTTAGATCAAAGATCTCTAATTCACAGTCCATCTCGCATTGCACTAACTGAAATGAGATACTCCAACAGGAAAAAGGTTAAGCACAACGGTGGCCCTCAGGGTGGTATTTTGTGGCCTACACATCATAGTCTCTTGTAAGGGATCATTGTATTCTAGTCATACTCCATCAAGTTTATAGTTGGTGTGGCCTGCACATATTTCTCACATATTATGTATCTTTATTGCCAAGAAGCCAATGTTCTAAAGACTTGTTCACTCAACTGTCAGATCTACACTAATATAAATAAAGACTGAGAAGATTAAATCATTGTAGCCAACTTAATAAAAACATTCTTAAAGTTTTTGTGAAATACTTGACGCTGCACAACATGTACAGGTGTGTGTAAAAGTGGACTGGTTTATACATAATGGACGGATCGGTGTTTTCTACGATTTCTTGTGAGTGTGAAATACATGTTTACACCTCAAACAAAAGGTAAAAGTATAATACATGTTTGCTGTATTGAGGTTTTGCCTCCCAAAAATTACATTTGATACAGGAGACACACTGTCCGAAGTCACCCCTATTCGTCCGAAGTTTCCCTCTCATATTTTGTCCGATGTCTCCCGTAGAGTGGGGTGGTCTTGGAAATCTTAGGGTACCTTAGATATGATACTCTGGCGGTAAAACGTTAACATGCACGAAGCTGGTGTCGCAAGGGGTGATGCCCAAATGGCTTGCAATAATTTTTTCTTAGACTTAAATTGTTCCTGACGCGAACAGTTGAGGCAAACGCAAGAAATATCCGGAGCCTCCCCGCTCTCCCCTTTTATTCTTCTTCTTCTTCTTCCTCTTATTTTTTAAATGTATATTTTTAAAATTATTGTTATGATTATGATTACTATAATTATTTTCATTATTATAATATTATTATTATTATTATTATTATTATTATTATTATTATTATTATTATTATTATTAATAATATTATTATTATTATCATTATTATTGTTACTATTATTATTATTATTACAACAACAATAGGAATGAAATAAGTCTTGCCGGAAAAACATAATATGTTTAATCATTGCTGTACTGACCACTTAAAGATATCTCTGGGCTCTGTCCTCCAGGTGTTCTCTGCCATGAACTCATACACCACCTCGTTCTGGTTGATTCCCTCCGGGGTGATCCCGATGCCGATCATACTGGAGTTGGGGAAGCTACGGCCTTTGAACGGTTGCTGAAACAAGATTAGATACGATTTTTCACTCGTTTGTAGGAGGGGGGGAGGCGGGGGTGAGAGTAGTGCTGCAAAGGCAAGAAATACCCTTATACTTAGAACGATTCCTGCTGATAGAAAACAGAGATGTAATTTTAAAACACGTTATCATTTCATTTTAGGGGGTTGGGTGTGTGTGTGGGGGGGGTGGCATTGCACTTATTGAAATGAAATTTAATTAGCTTCTCCTCCCTGTCTCCTCCTCCTCCTCTTTGTCTTCTTCATCCACATGCTCCTTTATATGTACAATACAATGTCAATAACAAAGAATGACGTCCGGAATTTCTTAAAAAGAGAGAATAAAATTGGAAAGGAACGAATCACTCACTGTGTTGTAGACGTCTATAGACCCGAAGAGCTCTGAGGTGCCACCAAAGTTGTGTAGCATACACCAGATGAATGGCTGACCATAATAGGATTGGAAGTGGGCGTATATTGGGTTGAGGTCTGTGGCTAGATCCAGGATAATCATTCGACCCTGTAGACAAAATCGTTTTCGTTTATGATTGAATCGTGTACATGTATCATGGCATTCAGAAAGAGTGAAAATTGTTGATTTTCAAAATAATACAAAAATAGAAGTAGGTAGTTTTGCTTCTCCCTGTGTTTGTATTTCTCTCTCTCCTGCTCCCTCCCTCTGCCTTTAGCAGGTTGTTGCTATTGTTGTTAACCCTTTGCTGCCAATTTTGACTATCTTTTGGACCCCCCAAAAATTATTTGAAAATATTTACTCGCCACATTGCCAACAATGAAATCAAAGTCCTCCTTTGATACCTACTATACAAAAGTGAACCGTATTCACATATTCTGTAATTACTTTTTATCATCAAGTGCCTGATCTTTGACAGACATCGACGACCATGGCTCACCGTTCATTCCTTTGCTTGAATGCTGTCAAAAAAAGCTGCATTACATGATCGTCATCCACCCCCGTTGCCCATCTGTTTAGGCTTTGCAAGTAAGTTGCTTTGGATCTAGTCCTACCTCATGTGTCTTTTTCTTTTACTCTAAAAAAAATTATCTACTTTCGTCTGGGGGAGAAGTATAAGTTTCAGGTCTGTAAAGAACCGTCAATATGAAAGTAAAGCTTATAACATTTGTCTTTTATTTTTTGCTCGTTCGTACTCTCCCATATGGGGATCAAAGTCAATTGAATAAAGTCAGAGCCAAGCCGCCTTCTCGTATACAACAGTGTAGAATAACATTTGTAATAGGCCGAAAGATTTTAGGTGTATATTTACTACTAAGTCACAACAACCACAAGGCAACAATAGACAGAAGTAAGAAAAGTTGTATATTATTATAGGCAGATATAACGCTCGTTCTATTGCTTATCATATGAATATACTGCAGATATCACCTGGGGAACAGATGTGACCAGGGCTTTGACCTGCTCGGCTCCCCAGAAGCCAGACGCCATGAATAACCATCCCTGCATAAGCCTGTGGATATGGGAAAAGGCCGCATTGTTTAGACAATACAACAACCACAAAGTTTCAAAGACAGAAGGAAAGAAAGTTTAACATTTCTGTTGTGACATGGTGGAATCAGGAGCTCGCCAATTTTTGGGCAAGTGCGGTTTTTGGTATAATCTTAAGGCTATTTTTTCAAGTTGTCTTGCTTAAGATTAAAAAATCCTCATCTATCTTGAGCAGAAGTCGATATAATTGCTAATCAAGGAGGTGGGGATCACCTGGTGTTAGAGGTAGAGTTAGTGAGAAAACAACCACCAGAGTTGTGTAATTTCCAAAGCTGTCGTGTCTTTGGAAACTACAAATTTACTTTTCTTCTGTGACTTTGATTTACATTTTTCAGTAAAAATCCATGCAGGAATGTGTTTTTAAATGTACATAAAAGATTTTAAACCCTCCTTCGGAAGAAAAATCAATCAAAATTCTTAGTTTCTTCAATTTAATTA
Source organism: Aplysia californica (assembly GCF_000002075.1). Lineage (NCBI taxonomy): Eukaryota > Metazoa > Mollusca > Gastropoda > Aplysiida > Aplysiidae > Aplysia > Aplysia californica. The sequence goes on along the minus strand of NW_004797763.1, from coordinate 426,906 downwards.
CTGTGACGAGCGACTGATTTCACCACGATGCCACACGTGTATCCTAACAATGTACAGTAGAGTTCACCTGGGGAACAGAAGTGACCAGGGCTTTGACCTGTTCGGCTCCCCAAAAGCTAGACTCCATGAACAACCAGCCCATCATGAGCCTGTGGATGCGTGAAAATGCCGGCCATACCAAACTGTTTACACCTAACACAAACTAACACATGAACATCCCATGACTTAAATGTTTCGATTCGTTGTAAACCAAGGCCATATTTTTCATATTTAACACAAACCAACACATGAACATCCCGTCAGTTAAATGTTTCAATTCGTTGTAAACCAAGGCCATATTTTTCATATTTAACACAAACTAACACATGAACATCCCATGACTTAAATGTTTCAATTCGTTGTAAACCAAGGCCATATTTGTCATACCTAGCACAAACCAAACACATGAACATCCCATCCCGTCAGTTAAATGTTTCAATTCGTTATAAACCAAGGCCATATTTTTCATATTTAACACAAACTAACACATGAACATTATTGAACATCCCGTCAGTTAAATGATTTAATTCTTTATTAACCAAGGCCATTTTTACCAAATTAGCACAAACCAAACACACGAAAATCTCAGTTAAATGATTCAATTCTTTATTAAGCAAGGCCATTTTGTCCATACCTAACAGAAACCAAACACACAAACATCCTGGGTATTAAATGCTTCAATTGTTTCATTAATCAAGGCCATTTTATGATAAATGAAACTGTAGTATCACATATAATATGGAGATGGTAACCTGCTAAAAAATGTCTATGTAGTGATAGTGATAGAGCTGTTCTTTAATTCTTTTTTTTTATCTGAGGTGACCTTCTTCCAACAAACCTACAACTCAGCAACTGAATGAATAAAAATGCAAGGAATGAGAGATAGGGGCAGAGAGTGCCACTTTGCATAAAATATATTTTCACAAATAGCCACCCCCCCCCCCCTTCCCTCCTTTCCCCTCCGCCCAAAAACTTATACACACAGACTACACGAAAAAATATCAAAAGAAACACACGCCTTTATCAAAACAAAACAAAACAAAAGTCTAAATTATGACAAACACGAAAATCAAGAAAAAACAAGTTTGTATAACCCCTGTCCACCCGTGAGTTAACATTCCTCCTCCTTCCTCCACCTTTTCTAAAACAAACAAAACAAACAAAACAAACAAACAAAACGAACGAACAAACAAACACAAATTAAAAAGACAACAAGAAATCAGTAAACTGGACACTCACCAGACAGCCTTGTTGTCGCCAGCAATCATCCCATGGTACACGGCGCGACCTGCCTTAGCTATGTACTCGCTAGAGCTGAAACATTAAATAACAAGCATGTTCTGAGCCATACAGTAACACGCGGGGCAGTCAAGTTAGGGTAATAATGGCGTATTGCCTGATTTAAGGCAGGGGATACTATGTAAGAGTTTGAGTAAACGTTTTACATCTCTTGCAGCATAAATGGGCCATAATAATACCTGAACCGATGATTAGGTGTTACTAGACTATAACAAGCATGAAAAGAAAGATGAAGAATTAAGGGTGACAGATGTTTGATTGGAAAAAAGTAGCAAACACACTACAGCACCCGCCAACCATCCAAACACAGAATACTGTTCATGTTAAAGTGAAAAAGCTATACACAAGTGTGCTCTAAAGGAGGTAATGTCAAACCAAATGGGACAATATGAGTAACTTGCACACACGGTTTTTAAAAAATCTTTTCAATTTAACAAGAGCATAGCAGACTGTAATGTGTTTAATGGCTGTGAAAAGCAAAGGTGACAAATTGGAATGAAAGAGAGATGAGAAACAAGGCGTCTCCCAACTGCTTGGACAATTTCTCATCCTATGAGCAAGTCTTACTTTGACGCTGGTAACATCTCATTGAATGTGTCTGCGTTGTAGATGTGGTCAGTGCCGTACTCATCAATTGTCTGAAACACAAACAAAGATATTGGAGTGAACTCTTTCTGTAACAGAAACTAACAAAGACATGAGACTGAAACTGTTCTGTCCACAAAAAAGCAAACACTTCTCATCAATGTTCACTCCTCTGAAAATAACGAAGGAGACCAAATGAAATGATGTCTAGCCTGAATCCATTGCCTTGAGTGACCAAAACTAACATTTGTCAAGGAGAAAATGTGAAAACATAAGAATTTAACATTGAAATCCTTCTCTGTCTCAGAAAATGAGCCACCTTCAAGCCAATTAGTAACCAGTTTTCAAAGTTCATGAAACCAACCAGAATTTTCATAATATCTGAATTTGTTCATAACATAGTAATGTTATTTTCATAAGAGCGTAAGAAAGATTTTAGTTGTGCTACATTGTAAGAAACAGTCCACGATACCTCTTGTATGAAGAGACCGCCAATTTTCTGGAATAAAGGATCCTCAAAGTCCAACAAATATGTCCTGAGGAATAGAATTGTATTTATCTCCAAGACTTCAAAACAAAACCTTAAAATCGAAAATCATCGAGATGCTAAATTATATTACGTATTATGTTGACGTTAAAGACATTTATATAAAATGAAGGGGAGCAACATACAAGAAATATTCATCTAGCTAATGTGAACACATAGCAAGATGCCAACACTTTTGGATTACTCAAAGGTCCATTTACTACACCCCCCCCCCCCCATCCTCAAGATTTCCGAAGAACTCTACTTCCCTATCTTCAGATCTTGACTTCCTTGATATGTTCCAAAGATGACACTATTAATCAAAAAGTTCAGAATCAAAGAAGGTGTACGGATGGTGCATATTACTATTTTTACAAGAGCGAACACGATATTCTTTATGGTGGGAATCTTATTTGGTTCTAAAGTTTTAGATAAAGAAAACAGAACAGAAAAATGTGTATGAAAAAGAAGTTACACCCTCTTCAAAAAAAAAAAAAAGTATTAAAGACTTTATGAAGGTACAAAAATTAAATGGCGGTGGACATGATGTTTTTATAAAGTGTTCAGTTGACTCACGCTGAGTATGTGGAGTTGAACCCTGCCCACAAGGGGAGGCGAGTCACGTTGGCATGAGGGTACAGTCTGAAACGATTTTTAAAAAAACCAAGATAGTATAAGTAAAATGTTTGTTGTTACACATCTTTAAACATGGTTTGAAAATTACAAAGGCAAAAGCCTACATAGACACACCTAGCCACTGCTACTATGTAAGATAATTTTGCCTCACAGGACGAAGAAAATGAGCAAAATTAGACCACCCCCCAACAAAACGTGTAAAACATAATTTGAAATATGAAGAATTTCGTATGTTAAAAATAAGGTAGAAGAAAATTGGAGAGTAACGAGTTTGACTTCCAGAATCTGCAGTGGTGCACACAGCAAAATGTTATGAGGAGCCCCTGATTTCACCATGTGAGTTCGATTTCCAAGTAGGCCTAGGAAAATGTATTTATCGTGGGTCTCTGTTTGTCTGCTGAGACGTTTTATCTTGTCCAGTCTGTGTCGTGTCTGCCCTAACACAAAGGGTTGAAGCAGCACACATTTTAAAAGATCCACGGAGTCGATGGTGGTGAAAAACACTAATGATATTAATAATAATAGTAGTAACAATACAGCTGATAAAAATGGAAATTATGATAAAACTAATATTAATACTAATAATAATATTTATCATCACCATCATCATCATCATCATCATCATCATCATCATCATCATCATCATCATCATCA
>NW_004797763.1:417359-422230 GCF_000002075.1 Aplysia californica | reverse complement strand
AGGAGGAGAAGGAGGAGGAAGGAGGAGTAGGAGGAGTAGGAAGGAGAAGGAAGAGGAGAAAGAGGAGAAAAAGGAGGAGTAGCAGGATGAGGAGGATGAGAAGGAGAAGGAGGAGAAAAAGGAGGAGGAGAAGGAGAAGAAATGGGATGAGGAGGAGGGTGAGGAGGAGGAGGAGCAGTGGAACAGGAGGAGGAGGAAGAGGAGGAGGAGGAGCAGTGTAACAGGAGGAGGAGGAGAGGAGGAGGAGAAAAAGGAGGGAGAGAAGAAAAAGGAGAAGAAGGAAGAGTAACAGAAGAAGAAGGAGGAGGAGAAAAATAAGGAGGAAGAGAGGAAACAAAGAGAAGTAGGAGGGGGAAGAGAAAAAGGAGGAGGAGTAGGACGAGGGGATTGGGGGGAGGAGGGGTAGGAGAAGTTGTTATTTATATTTCCGAATTTTAATTGAAGATATTACAGCACTTCAACAGACACGGATTCAATGTGGTGCTGCTTCTATTTCTATCTTTAGACTCATTATTTTCTTGACTGTTATTTTCAACATGCGGCCATTTCTGCAGTAGCTCGCTGGTTTGTTTGTATGTTTGAGTAAAGAGAAGCACATCGACGCAATAATGGTCATTTAGTGCTGGGAAAAAGTAAGACAGACAGACAGAAGCAACAGAGGGAAAGTAAAAAAGTACCAGCAGCGCCCTCCAACCACCAACTCAGTAGCTGGCTGGAAACTATTAGATTTTTAACAAACAACAAAACTTTTTTGAAAGAAATTATAATCCCATCAAGAAGAACAACAGAAACACGTGCATGCACACGAGACCCTACAGAATTCTGAAAAATAAAAGAAATATACCGATAACCTGCTACTGCCACATAAAGATAGAAATTACAAAGCATTAAAAGACTAACATTTAAAACTATACAATAATGTACTGGAGTGATCTAAGGTGATATAAGCATTCCACCTACCAAGCTAAGAATGCAGGTCCTCCAAAATGTTCATTTAGGTCTTCTTGGGTGAAACCCAGCCGTGCGTACACCTGGAATTTCAGCAGAACAGATCTTAAAGTACTCTTGGAAGTTCAATTGAACAAAACATGAAGTATCCACTTGAAAAGGAGACTCAAATTGTTTTCAAGATCAAAAATGGGTATGAATCGCTAAAACATTATGGAAAACGTTGGTCTCTGGGCTGGACATTTATTTTATCAGTGTACTGAAATGAGACGGGTTTTTTTTTTTATTAAAGTGTTTTTTATGGCTAAACAGACACAAGTTTGATCATTTAGGAGCTGGGCTTCGTTCTTACATGTCAGTACCAATGCAAAAGACGATGGTTCAGAGGACTGATGAGACAAGACAAAAGCAAAACAAAAAAAGACAACAACAAAAGAAGAAGAAAAAGGTAACAGGGTAAGACCTCCAACATCACAGTCACCTATAAAACATTAATTTAGTTAATAAAAGCACCACAAGACCTCTTAAGTATAACTATAATCCATACACACGTGTCCAAAAAGGACTTAACATACGTTGATGTAGTAAGGATATATATAACGATATAATATACAATACAGGCTCTTTGTCTTAATTTGTCTGTGTTGCTGTGGCGGGACATCTGACCGAGAGGTCATGTGTTTAAACTCCGTCCAGGGCATAACGTTGTGTGGGTGGGAAAGGCCCTTGACTTTAATTTTCCTGACTTCACCCAGGAGGGAAAGAGTACCCGGGTAGACTAACAGCGAAAGATCGTATCAGTTTGTTAGTGTTTGAGTGCTTGATTGGCTGGCTGCTTGCACTGCATGCTTCATAGAGAGCCGAGAATGTTTCTAAGTATTCTTGAGACTACTGATGTAATAATGATATAGATAGAGATTGTTAAGCGCATAGGGCTGGATATTGAACAAAGATATACTCTATACAAATGCTTTTTCTTTCTTCTTTAAATGATAATAATGATGTAGGGCGTACTGACCCTCTGGAATATTGCCTCCTGTCCTGTGAAGGCGAGTGGCATGTTGATCCCGTGTAGAACCATCCAGTCGATCTCCTGCTCCCACCTGTCCCACTGCCAGAAGACGAAGCTGTAGCTCTCCGTGCATACGTTCTTGTAGTAGCGGAACCTAGGGAGATAGCCAAAAGAAAATGTGAGGCATCGTGGTGAAATCGGGCGCTCGTCAAAATAGTGAATTTAAACAAATTGGCTTTTTTCGGCCCGTTATTTGATAATTTTTATTGAGTTTTCGTTTTTGGGCGCAGCGCCTTTTATGTTCATTTAAGAACACCTCTGAGAGAATTTTACCGAAAAGCGTTGCGTCAAGTAACAAACAGGTAAATGTTTCGTTTCCAGGGACTCTCAAGCTATGAAACTCACCAAACTTTGGCGTCCATTTTCTCGGCAATTCACCTCTGAAACCAGGCGACCCTACCTCTTTCAATCACAAATACCTCGACTTTTACCCATGCTAGATGGGTACATTTTTTCCCATAGAAAGCAAGGCAAATAAACATGCTTTAAAGTGATACCAACAACTATACAAGACAGGTCTAAAAATTGACAAGCGCTTGATTCTTCCAAGTCGTGACTCATATATTTTAATCGGACTACATTTCCATGCTGCCTCACACTTTAAGCATACCCCCCCCCTACCCCCGCCCAGGATCTCTGTGTTGGATACAAACCATGCTTTAACACACTGAATCGTTTTCAATGTTTCTATTTGGAGGTCAACTGTGGCATTCTCATCAGCCAGTGACACCGGCCAGCCAACAAAACAGGAATAGGTCACTGACCTATGCCAGCAGCCGCTCGGAGTTGGGTTAATAAATCCCATCTTGACCACACTTACTTCACTTTTGTTTACCGTTTATAACAAGTAAATGTTGCAGGAAGAAAGATGTCCGCGCCTGATGCTAGTCAGAAGGTCTAAATAAAAGTGCATGTTGTAAGATAGCAGTCTCTACAACTTTAGCTCTGTCTCGATCACAAAACCAGCCCAAAAAACAAAACTCACCTGTCATTGCTCGTAATGACCACTGGCTTTTCAATGACCGGGAGAGTTGGTGGTAGCTCCGTCTGTTGTCCAGCCCATGTCCTCTGAGCGTTGCACCAGTATTTGATGTAATGGTAAAAGCCCATGGACACCGCCACGCCAGTCGTACCCTCGATCAGGATTCTTCCATCACCGGTAGAACTTAGCTGTACACAACAATACCCACAGTTGAAGTAATAATAATAATAATATATAATAATAATAATGATAATAATAATAATACATTATTAATAATAATAATAATAATAATAATAATAATAATGATAATAATAATAATAATAATAATGATGATGATAATAATAATAATACATTACATATAAATAGCGCATTTCCACTGAGAAAATGCTCAGTGCACTTTACCATAGTACAAAAAAACCCAGTTCCAATAGTGTCTCTATCGCTTCCTCCTCCATCCCTCCCTCCCTCCCCCTCTCTGCTTTCTCTTCCCAACCCCACTCCCCTGTCTACATACTTAATGTGTGGTGGCATAGAAAAACAAGGACTTGTCTGAAAACCACCTTCTCTCATCATCGGGAATTGAACTGAGTCGCCTGTGTGACATAGCAAAGCATCTCATCCTGAGGTGAGCTGAGATTTCTATGGCCAACATGACGACTAAGACAATGTTAAAATATCGACCTCCACCCTCTTTGTTTCCTGACTCAGCAACCTTCAGAAAGAAGAAGAAGAAAATTACCACTCGATGCTACTGGTTTGAATATCCAGCAAGGCATTTTGTAAATGCTTTGGGAGTATTCAAAGCTCTCCACCAAATTGGCTCTTCGATTTTTCGGAATTAAACGATAAATTCGGAGGCCTCAACTCCAAATGACTACACATTCTTCATATGGGCATCAACCCACACATCACACATTAATTTACAAAGTCTGTGTTTACTACTTTGCAAACTTTTCTCTTGTGGTATCTCAGAGGAATGAAGGTTAGATTCTTCGTCTCACAATCAAACTGTGTGTTCAATCCCAACCCAAGGAACGACCTTTTACAAATCTTAATTATTACATTGACAGAGGCATAAAACATTTAAAGGCTACAAATGGAAAAGGGAAGTACTCAGAAATTTCCGTTATATCATATTTATCTGTCAATGGCATTTTCGATTGTGTCCAGGACTACTACTTATGTTTTTTCTTGTTTTTTGGTGAAAGAGCGCAGTAGCCACACACTGTGAACACATTAATTTAATTTCAAAACAAGCCGCACAGGAAAAGGACTAGAGTAGTCTACACGATAGCCACGAAAACAAAGAGTTGTACATTATTTTCTTTCTGTGAATGCAGCCGCCCCTTCCTCTGGCACTGCAGTCTTCAAGTACAATCTATAGGAAAGAGAGCTAGCCAGCAGCGACAGTCTATAACACCAAGTACTCAGGCCATGAAATATGAGGAAGGCCACTCAAAAGATGGATTGAGGGAGTCACGGAAATCCTGAAAAAAATATAACACCCCAACTGAAAGAGCTACAGAGCTGGCGTTCTATACAAAACTGCATTTCCCCTCGACGCTTAACGGCAACAGACAATACAAAAATAAAAGTAAGTATGAAAGAAGTAGTCAGTATGTTCATCAAGTACCCTGAAAGTGTCTCTCTCCTTGGGTCCCAGGTCTGGGTTCACGTCCACATCAAAGTCCGCGGCTCTGTCCTTGACCAGCCTGGAGATGACCCCTCTGGCCGCCTCTCTCTGGACATCTGGGGACGTCTTGGTCTTCAGGTGGCTCAGTTCAGGGAAATCTGGACACAACAGTGGACATGGTGGAGTTGGGGTTTGCAACACAAATGGGGGGTGGGGGTTGGGAGGTGGGAAAGGGG
>NW_004797763.1:404719-417259 GCF_000002075.1 Aplysia californica | reverse complement strand
TATCCATCAATCCATCCATTAACCCGTATTTTCCCGTACACACGCGTGCATCTTTTCATGAATGGGTTCCCACCATCGACCCATATAGAAATGCGTCCATGAACCAACTTTTCGTTTTTCCGTCTGTTTTGCAGAAATAGTTTTCACGCCGGTGGTTATGTTTAAAAATAGAACTAATCAGGTATTTCGAAAATTGGAAAGAGATACAAAAACGTCTGCCAAAAGTTGTGCAACAGTTTTTCGAATGATTTGTTTCAAAGTCTAACACACTGCTTTGAAGTTGAAGGGCAGAGAGAGAGAAAGAGAGAGAGAGAGAGAGAGAGAGAGAGAGAGAGAGAGAGAGAGAGAGAGAGAATGTTTACAGAGGGGGGCTCAGTAAGGAGAACATGGAAAAGGGGCCCTGTACAGAGGGTTAGTAAAACCTTTTAACCGATGCTGACCTGACAGCAAGTCTTGACAAATTCGTTTGGTTTCAATTTTCATTAGAAACTTGTACTGCCAGGTAATTTTTGAGTATAGCTGACAAGAATGAAATCCAGGTAAATAAGTGTCTTGATTAATTTTAAAGAAAGCCTTTTTTCTACCAAAAGAAAATAAAAGCGCAGTGAAGTAGGCTTACATTAACTATGGTTAATCCGAAAACAGCGGTAAACCAAAGGAAAATAACACCCCCCCCCCCTTCTTATTTATTTTCTTTTCGAGCAACCTCTTAACGAGAAGCTCGGCTAAGGAAAATTTGAAATCCTACAGAGTTCGGATTTAGCAAACTCCAATGTATGTACTGGTACTTTAATTCTATTGTGTAGACTATGTAAAATGACCTACCCCGCACACCAGCTGCAGGTCTCACAGTACTTATCACAACAAGAAGTACCACAGATAAGAGCATCGCTCCTCCAGGCATTTTGAACCTTGAGCTCTGAAAATTAAAAAAGGAAATGTTTTTGAAAACAGGCTACACAACTATTAAATTTCGTTGATAACATGGTTATCACATAAAATATTTACATGTTGATAACAGAGAGATAAAAAGCAGCCTTGAACTACTTGCTCATACTCAAAGCAGACAAACGACATAACATCACGACACTGCAGTCTAAGGACATGTAGGGCCTATGAATAACCTGGTGGAATATTATCAAGGGTTTAGCGTCCCTATCAACACACAGTGAAGCTATATAAGAGGCGGACCTTGAAATTTAATGCAGTATGTGGAGACCGTTGATATCTCTTTTCTATAATAATCATCCCAAGTTCAAGAACACACCATTGGGGATTCAAACCTCAGTCATTTGCCCGATATAGTCCAGTTCTGTGTCAGTGTTCACCTCAGAACACCTCTATAATAGTAGCATATCGCCGGCCCAGAGTACAACTGTCGTATGTCCACGCACACTGGTTTTGAGAAATAAGCCTTAAAAGTCTGAGATGGCTCCAGATTCAAATCAATCACCAACTGATTCATCTAACTGTTACCCATTGTTGTTTGTGTGTATAATCAATGTTTTAACTTTAAAAGTTTTCACAGATTGCTGTTTTCCTGTGGAATTGAGAAACAGTTTTTGTTTTAAGAAAATCTAGTTTTCTGAAAAAATCGAACTGAATACTCCAAATTACAAATGTCGTATCTCCATATTAAGTTCCAAATCTCCATAATCTAGTCTAAATTTCATGGCTGAGTCACTCGCCTGCAGGGCAGAAGGTCCTCCTTGGCTCAAATCCCACAGGGGACGATAAGAATCCCCCCCCCCCCCCCCCCGAAAAAAAAACTTTTTTTTTTCAGAGGTTCACATGAAGTCAATGTTCTATGGCAGACTGATGCTGAAATTTGAGATGGCGTCTCTCAAATAACCTCACTGTGTTGCAAGGGATGTAAATCTTAACTAACGGTCATTCCAGTTGCAAGGGGCACACAGGAGTCTTGGCATCCGTAGTCCCGTGGCCACCTAATGATCTTATAGCTGCACTACTACCTGTAATATCTCTCATTTGACCTTTTTGTGATGCAAGGGATAACCTACGAAACAAAATACAACAGACAACACCTTCAATACCCTACAAACGTTTCTGTCTCGTCCAACCAAAAACTAAATTGGCAAAGGAAAAGGGGTAATGTAATGTTTTTCACTTTTGAGAAAAATCAAACGATTTTAGTTTGACTTTCTCATTTCTCGCATACAACACGGTATTTTTAAACATGGCGTACCTGGTGACTCTTCCCCCTTTTTTCAGTCAGATTTATGTGTGGACAAGTCCATAATTATGAGATATCCACTCATTAGCTTATCACAAAAACGTGAAAAGTTGACAATCCCTCTTCTTCCTATGCACCCTTCAAAAGGGTAGATCTATAGTCATAACGAAAATTCCATTTCATAATAGAAAAAAACAATCTTCATTGTCCTTTCCAGACACCTTGTTTTCGTCTACGTGTTCAAGAATAACAGGTACAGTAAGTTTGAAATATAAATAAGACACATAACACAATACATGTATAGGCCTACAGTGTAAATGAAATACACATACACACACAGACACACACACAGACACACACACACACAAACACACACACACACACACACACACATACACATGTACATACGTACAGACAGACAGACAGACAGACAGACTGACAGACGCACACAAACATACATACATACTTACATACATACATACATACATACATACATACATACATACATACATACATACATACATACATACATACATACATACATACAATTCTATATAGCTTTATATTATTTCTGTCTGTTCAACAAGCGCGTCTCATGACCACATGATCTGTTTATTTCGTTACAGAACAAAAATCTAGACACTGTTCAGGTCTTGTTGTCCCTCCAAGAAAAGGGAGTGCCCACAACGTGTCAGTATAAAATCTGTTTTATAATGTCTCCTCATTTTTGCACCCCTTTTAAGTGCAGTCATGCGTGCCGGTGTATTTATTGCCTTGTTGACAAACAACTTTGCAAGACCAGGAAGCACATTCTTCTATTCTGCGTATGTGGGATGGTGTGTTTGTGTTATAAGCACAATTATAAACCCAACCGTTGTGCTAATGTTTACACTTCTTTACACTACAAGGGACGATAACCTTCTGAAGCCTTTGAGCCTAAATGGAGAAAGAGAAATTTGAAGTTAAAGATGGAAAGATAATGAAGTCTTTTAAATCATATGTCTATATTTCTGGTGAGGAAATTTGAACACTCAAATTCCTCAGATGTAATGAATGTCGAATCATGTTTTTATACATGTATGGTTTATCGTGTGATCTAACACTTATAATGAGGGTGGCGTCGGTGGCCTAGTGGTTAGACTACCGGACTCGTAAACGTGAGATTGCAGGTTCGGGGGTTCGAGCGTCAGCTCGGTCCGACGTTGTGACCTTGAGAAAGGCACTTTACACGAATTTCCCACTTGGTTCGGAGACGGACGTTAAACTCGGAGGCCCCGCCTCTTAAATAACATAATAGTGTTGATAAGGGCGTTAAACATATACCATTTCACCTATAACGACCTTGGTATTTCAAGTAAGATAACTGTTACTGATAGAGAAGATTAGGATGTGGCGCCATGGCGACAGCCTGATGTAAGGGTCAACAAGGTCGGCTCTGCTTTTGTTTTAACACATACTCAATTTTCGAAGTTAAATAATATTATATTATTGCTATACATTATACCAAAAAATTATGGCGCTCATATGACCTTATGCAGTTGTGAGCGCCGTAAAACCCTCTACTATAATTTTTTTTTTTTAAATACTCACAAATAATGCACCAGCACACAATCGCATGTTCAAAAAACAACAGGAGTGAAATAAAATGGAATGGGTTTAGATCTAACGCCCCTATCAACACTATTAAGTTATTTAAGAGGCGGGACCTTCGAGTTTAACGTCGATCTCCGAAAGGACCGAACCAAGTGGGAAATTCGTGTAAAATGCCTTTCCCCAAGGACACAACGTCGGACCGAGCCGAGACAACATGGGTGCAATAAGATCAACAAAATATTACCTATCTCTGTAATAAATCTCAGAAGGTTGACTTTTCTGTCAGTTCTGGACGAAACGAGAATAACCCTCTTTGTAACGACCAATTTACTTTAATTTCTCCTTCCTGACAGGCGCCTGTTGGTGCGGCGTTGTTGGTTGAGAACCCTGTTCCACGATATTTTGGAAGTTGGAAGTTTCAATTTGTTCTTTTTTTTAAAAAAGAAATTACATTTTCCTCTCAGTGTTGTGGTGCATGTACGTCGTTCCAACACGAGACACAATAAATATTAACACAGTTTTCGAAAAGACAAAACTCACTGAAGACGCGAATTTTGTACCATTGAAGACAAGCTGTTTCGATGTTTCTTTTTAAAAAGAAGCATACCTGTACAGCAAAGAAAAATTTCTCTCTGAGGTAATAAAGTATTAATATTATCGTATTATTCTTATCTTTTCTTATCTTACATTCGTGATTCAGACAAATTTTCCATTTCCGTTTTTCTTTATCTAAAACTCAAAAAGGCAGGAAACAACATCCAAACTATGAAATGTTCAAATTCGTGTTTCTGATATGTGCATGTCGGTTCGAAATGTGCCGCAACATTGTCTTTGGCCATCTGCTGATCTGGCACATCATGTGTCCGCTACGTCATTTACTTCTTCACTTCCATGTTCGAGAAGTGAATAATAGAGCAGGCCTGGGGAATGAAGGCTCATTCCTGGTGATTTGTGTATACGCTGCAATTTGCTTCTACTCATAGTCCCGAACGAAAGAGCCCGAGGCAGTCTTGGGCTAGGTGTTAAAGAGTTAAACTGTACTAAGTAGTGTAGGGTGTTCAAAATACGTCGGGAATTCCTGTTGCCACAACATAAGTACCCCCCTCCCCCCACCTTCCACTCGGAAATCTTAACCTAACTTTTTGCATAATAAAATTGTTAATCAATAGCCTACGTAGAATCAGCCATCTAGAATACTCTGACACCGACATTCAGATGTAACTCGACTCTTGAGCCAACAAGACACAGGCTGTACTTAACAAAGTCGTGTCCGGATACCATGTCATCTGCTTATACAGAGTGCACGCTGTCAATCGTCAATCGAATCGGTTGTTTTCAGTCACAATAAAAAAAAACACTAAATCCCAAATAAGTTATCATACCTTTTATTTATAAACACGCTGAATACGTTTATCTCATCGAGTGTTAATTTCTACTCAATCCAGTATTTTAAAAAAAATAATTTGTAAATAGATTAAATAGCAGTGGCGTTTTAGGGAAGTTTGGGAAACTGTACTAAAGGCCTATTGCAAAATCGGAAGACAAAACTGGCTTGGTATAAAGGTGGGGTTATCTTACGTATTCTAAGAGTTAATTTAAACAACAAATACGTAAGATTAGAGGTCGGATTTGGTTACAAGAGCGCAAGAGATCTCACTTTTTTTTCCCCTCAAGAAGTAGAAACATGTTGTACAGGATCCATCCATTGTATGCTATGTCAGTTAAATAACTTGCATGTTTGAAAACAGATTAATAAACTTTAAAAAAACACACACATTCACACACACACACACACACACACACACACACACACACACACACACACACACACACACACACACACACACACACACACACACAAATATACACAGAGAGAGAAAGAAAGAGAGAGAGAGAGAGAGAGAGAGAGAGAGAGAGAGAGAGAGAGAGAGAGAGAGAGAGAGAGATTAGTGTTGAGGACGTTAAAAGTAACTCTAAGCGGGTGTCGTGTCGGTGATGCAGCGGTTCGGCGCTTCGATGTCACATGCAGGAGATCCGAGTTCGATTCTTGTGTGGGAGCATTTTTATCGAGTATCTTCGTCTTTTCCGCTGGGACTGGGATGTTGTTTCCCTCCCAGACAGGATGGCTTGGCTCCCAATGATCTAAGTTGTGTTGATAGAGGCGTAAAAACACGTCCTCATTTAAAAACGTAGCCCCCACCCTGGATTTTTCACCGAACCCAGTCTCGTGACAAAATTGCAACAAGTATAGCCAACGACAAAAATTAGAACTATAGTTTATTGTACTGTGAAGACATAGGAACTGCAATGACGAAATGTAACCACCGACAGTGTGCTATTGATAATACTATTAATGAAACACAATTTCGGCCAGCTGGCAAATCATCACCTAACGTATTCTAATCCAAAGCATAAATCATGATTTATGGTAAATGAATACAAAACTATTCTTCTGTATTCAAAAGAAAGTGTGAGAAGTCAAGAAGTTACGCCACAAACTGAATATTATTATGACGGAATTGGCACACCCACCCCAATGAATAAAATGTTATTCGTGTTCTAATGAAACTGAAGTCAAATGACCCAATGAAATTTACGCCCTACCTACTGACGACGATCGTTTTGGCCACTCGACCATACTTGAAGACTCACTGTTTTGACCACTCTAAAAAAGAAGCATAATAATATTTTATTATTCAAACAGATTTTTCAATTTTGTTATCTTTTTTCTGTACCTTAAAATGCAACAAAATTCACACCAATGTTGCAGCCTTTGGTCTGCAGCTGATCAGACGTGTCCACTAACAATAAAACATTAAACTAAAATTAATTTTTCACCGCACCCCCCCCTCCCCCCGAATTTTGAGTTCGAGGCTGTGGGTATATCTTTGTCATCTAATGTTATCTTCATTAAGTAAGAAGACGAAGAATAGATCTACATAATATCTGTATTTAGTACAAAATAGAGTCTACGCAGACGGCTGCCATTCTTTGTGTGCAAGAAGACCAGAGAAGCGTTATAAAATGATGAAATCGGCTAATAAGAAAAACTAAAAACATAACTGAAGTTTGATTTCAGACTACAAGCACATATAGCTACATCTTGAAAGTACTTGAAACTTCATATGAAGACTGTCTGAGATAGATAGATAGCTCGACAGATAGATGTACAGACAGACAGACAGACAGACAGACAGACAGACAGACAGACAGACAGACAGACAGACAGACAGACAGACAGACAGACAGAAACATTGTCTTCAGAAATAACAGCGCCTTGACACAGATCAAAGGCCCTATGTCGACCACTGTGCCGGCTACAATCGTCAAATAAACCTGCACCCTGACCGAGAATGGATTACGGCCATGTTTACTCACCTTATACCACCAGGTGAATATTAGACACCTGCTGATACAGTGACACTGACAACGTTGAAGAACAAAGAGAAACGGAAACACGCTGTAGAATGTACCAAGACGAGTTAGGAATAATGAACACCTTTACAACAACTCATGAGAACAAAGTCCAGCACACAAATAAGCTTCACCGATTTTATTTTTTTTAATAGTCCTGTTTGTGAGCATGTTCCTTTTGACTTCTCTCACTATGACTGAAAAACAAAACCCTAGCCTACCTGACTGGTAGATTGATAAACAAGGCGGATATAGTCTATCGTTCCAATGATCTATTGTTATGTTAATAGCAGTAACACGATGACGAAGAAGATGATAACAAGCTTCCCTGACAACTTGCTAACAAGATTATAACTACAATCAGAGAAAGAATAGATTCATTGTTTTTACACCGCCAGATAAGAATAAGGATACAGTTGGGTTGTTTACACAGAGATAGGGTTGAAGAACAAAGGCAAATTTCATTAACTCAGAAGTGGCTGCAGAATGCAATAAGAATACGGAGTGCTTATTGGCCCACAGGGGCATATATGATTTCCCCTAGAACATTTCTTATTTGCCCACAAAATTGCGAGTTATCTCCCCTGTATTTGGTCTCCCCCCCCCCAAATCCACAAAGTCCGTCAATCGTATATTTTAAATTGAGAATGTATAGTTTTCCAATCTAATGCTAAAAATAAAAAGATGAACAATAGAGTAAGAAGTTACACATTTTCATCTTGTTATCCAACACAGTATACATAGAGTAAACAAAGAAATAACTCAATTATACCGTAATATATTGTTTGACGAAAGAAGCAAGCCCACATCCGGAGAACCTACATTCTCAATGAAATAATGTTCGCAGACGATCAAAGTCTGTACTTCATAACAATAACGCTGAACTGCAGGAACACGCTGACAAACAATCAAATCTGTAGAAATGTGTTCGAGATGGAATGCCTCAGGAAAACATTAACAAGAAGGGATAAAGTGAAAAAAAATAAAAGAGAACAAATTGGGACAATACCACGTATGAAATAGGCTACATTGAAAAACAAAGCATTAAAAGGCCCATGTGGGCCAATAAGAGCAGCCAAAAGAATAAGAAGATAAAGAAGTAAAGAATAAGGCTAATAATACGCATCTTTTCTCCAGCCTACCTCTGTGAACATCGTTGAACATCACAAACAGGTTCACCGAATTAAATACAAGTCATGTGAGTGTTTCGTATGATCTCTATGATCTCGTATGATCACTATGAAATAGTGTAAAGCGCATAGAGCCTGCTGTTGAGCGGGGATATTTGCTATACAAATGCTATTTATTATTATTATTATTATTATTATTATTATTATTATTATTATTATTATTATTATTATTATTATTATTATCTCTCTTCTATGTTCAGACTCGTGGAAAACCCCAACCAGACATATAGGTAGATTGTCAGAAGGTCACGTGATTACGTTAATATTACTGGAATAACCAGTTGTTACGAAAGAGGTGAGTTATACGATCATATAACAAGCTTCACTAACACTTGAATCATATTTTTTTCAATAAATTGCTTCCATGAGAGAGAGAGAGAGAGAGAGAGAGAGAGAGAGAGAGAGAGAGAGAGAGAGAAGTTTATTAGTTTATGTTAACAGTGCCAGGTAAGCAATAGTAAGCATTGTTGAGGACACTTGCTGACACTATATCAACGTTTGAAGAACAAATCTCTTATAAAACACACTCTACCATAAAGAGATAAGAATGATACTACATAGTACCAATCGTCCCTCAAACTTACCTCTAAGAGCCTAGTCCAACGACACACACAAACGGCTTCACCGAATTTACAACAGTCCTGTATGTTTGTCTCCTCCCTTTTCTCTCTGCTGCACTCTGAGTGAATAAATAGCCTAGACTGCGTCACTGATAAAGTAAAAAGACAGTGCTGGGATTAGACCTCGGCCTATGCCTGTGTACTGTGTAGGCTACGCTGTAAACTTAAAGAACTTTGGCCCGTTTCTTTATTGAGGGCGCCTTCTACAGCTACATTTAGCCTAGCCTACGACACACCGAGCGACATGACATAACATAATAAGCATCATGTGATACAGCGAAATGAGTCAATGTTATGAACGTGAGGGCGGTTTACAGCGCCTTGTAAATTTAATTTTCTACGCCCCCCATCGGCTTAATACTGTTATACAAAATGTAGATAATCTGGGGGCGGGCGGATTGCTTACTGTAAACTCTCTGGTAATACTGGGTTTTAAGAAAGAGAAAGAAAAACCACCCAGTCATGGAAATAGCACGATTGATTTTTTTTGCCAGCACCTTAACGAGGCCTACAACTCAAGCACTTTAGTGGACTATACCGGTGCTCTAATAGAAACCAAGACGTTAACGATTTGAGGACGCAACGAACACAATACAACCGAAACTGTCTAGGGCGGCCACTCATGATCGAGGAGAAAAGTGGTCGTCTTAGGCAGATTGTCGTCGTACACAATGTCAATATAATATTGTAACGATTACGCAAGGAAGGGGGTGGAAATTGGCCGTTTGTACAGGTGACTGTGTTAAACAGGTGGCCGATGGAGAAGGTTTGGCTGGTTAATTAAAATTTATGCCCGATCTTCAGCACGCAAAAGGTAACGTTGCAACGCATTTCGAACCATTATACACAAATCAGAAACAAGAACGTGCGTGCTTCATAATAAGCCTGTGTTGTTGCATGCTTTTTGAAGTTTCAAATGATGAAAACACAACTGAAACTTTTTATTAAAAATAGTGTTTTCAACCGTCGTCAAATTAGGATCAAAATGCTCGACTTCAATGAGTTAAAGTACAGACAGATCCAGCTGGCGGTTGGCTGGCTCGGATCAGCGGACTGTATCTTGTTATACATTAAAGATAACAATGTCACTTACCAGAGTATTCGTTACCCATACTTTACTTTACTTTTCCGTTACCCATACAAATACGCTTCGTTTCGTTTGTTGTTTTTGTTGTTTGTTTGTTTTTTATATCGCCGGCCAGCTGTAAAGGTGCATGATTTTTTTTTATCAAGCCCGAAATGTTCATTTATTTATTGTTTGTTTGATTTTGTTTGTTTGTTTGTTTGTTTTTTGGGTTGTTTGTGTTTTTTGTGTTGTTGTTTTTTTGTTATTGTTTTTTTTTCGGGGGGGGGGGGGGTGGTGCCAGTTGTTTGTCTTCCAAAAATATAAAAATTATATTATGTTCAAAATTCAAATTCTGAATGATAAAAAAGTAAGGGTGTTTCACTTTCACCTGTGGTCTAGGCCAAGTGCAAATTCTGTAACCTGCTTCTTCCACTCATATCGATCCTCAGCTTTCTGTTGTTAGATATTCCAGTCAAGGCCTGTACTACTCTTTTATTATGTTGTCGTGCTGTCGTTTCCTGTATTTCTTAACGTTTCACTCTTTGTGCTTTTAAAAGTAATTGAATGTGTTTTACGTTCTCATCAATACACTTTAGGTCATTTTAGAGGTGTGCCGCGTGGACCCTCCCTGACCGGGCAAAACTGGGCTGAGTGGGATACATCAAGCATAATTATTATTATATTCATGACGGACTAACGGACGGACGGACGGACGGACGGATGGAGATACTGAATTGAAAAGTTGAAACAATAAGATAATAAAGATAAAGAGGTTTTATCATGAGTTATGCTGGTAGACCATGATTTATCCTGGTTGTGAAATTTCCAGTTGTTATCATAAAATAAAACCCCTCACTCGGGGAACGAAGTAATTATCTATTATAGTTATTATCATGATCATTATCATTGTCATTATCGTTATCGTTATCGTTACCGTACACCAAAAATGTCGTCTTTATCTCCCCTCCTTCTTTTTTGTGTTTGCTACTCTCTTGTAACACCTCTAAAGTCTTTTCTAAGAACGGATGAAGAGCCTGTTACCATTAAACCACGGGTGCCAGTTACTTACTACTTGTTTTCGATTTTTAAAAAAAATCAAATTTAATTATTTTTTTTTAAACCTTTGAGATAGAGAGACCGTTGATGCCAAGATGACTCGGGGCAGACTATTTCTAATTACAAACTGTATTATGATGTTGTGTAATGACTTGCCTGTATGACCGACGTACAAGTGATTTAAGACGCGAGTAACCCCCTCCCCCCTCCCCCCCGCCCGCCCCCCGATAAGTCAGATTCTAAAAAAGTAGAGAAAGTGGAAATTCAAAGTTTCAAAGCCCGCGCACCTTGTAGTTAGTATTGCGTGTCTTCTACCTTACGTACCCGATAGGATTTAGTTTGGTTATCAATGGGATCATTTGGGGAGAAGATTGTTTGATTTTTAATGATGTAACACTAACTAGAGAAATAAAAACTCCAGCAAGTTTGCCTCAAACCCTGCTGAAAGCGGTCAGTTGTTGCAAAGCGTTTCCGCCAACCCGTCGTCAGAGTGAGTGAGAATATACAATCAACGCAAAGAAGCTCTTGTTACAGACATTACTTTTTTATTGAAATGTTATGGAACGATAGAAATTAAGATTTCAGAATTCAAACCATCGGTTGACTTTGTCAGTTCTAGCAGGTAATCTTAACTTTGATCCTGTCTATTGCGGCCACTGTGTATAACAGCCACTTTTCTCTGTATTCTCGAGTGACCGTTGTGTACAGGTTTGAATGTAGGCTACTTACCGGAGTAGCCCTAACATAATATGTAAAAATAAACATAATGTACGAGTGCGCTCGTACTTTGCGTGAAAAGTCCAGGTTCGAGCCTTGGTTCGGACATGGATTTCTTTCGCCCCCTCCTGCCCACCCAGCAGCAATGAGTACCTGGCCTCGAGTTCTGGAAGTAAAGGCGGCGTGAAAAGGAACTGGTCACCCTACCACAATAATATGCCGAAGGCCCGGGAAGTTGTTTCACTAACAAGGCAATTCCCAATGTCCGGATAGGACACGGGTACAACTTTACTTACGTTGCATGGAGCAACGTAATAATATATCATTCTTATACAAGTACAAGCAGAAGTTGGCAAAAGGCAATGCTGCAGTCATCAATCGATGTGTAAAGTGTAAAGAAGAACTGTAACATAATAACTGATAACTAAAAACTGATAACTAATAACTGATAACAAGCATCACTTAAACACTTGAACAAGACTTTTTCTAATTGTGTCTGTTGCAATGATTGATTGCAAGGATTTTACGACGCCATCGACATAGTTTGGATCCTATAGGAAGCACTCTATTTTTGTGAGCATGTATTGTTATCATAATAATTATAGTTATCTTTTATAGTTATTATCATTATCGTTATCATTATTATTATCGCTGTCAATAGCATTATCGTTATCATTTTAATAATAATAA
>NW_004797763.1:402573-403702 GCF_000002075.1 Aplysia californica | reverse complement strand
TCTCTCTCTCTCTCTCTCCCCCTCTTTTCTCCTTCTCTATCGCCATCTTTCTCTATATATCGCTCTCTCCGCTACCTTCCCTCTCTTTCTATCTATCTATATGCACTTTTAACGATGTTTTCTCCCAAAACCAACTAGATCTAATCTAGATCTCAGAATTAACGAAAACAAAATGAAAATATAAAAGAATAAGATGATACAACAAGAATCAAGAAATACAAAGGAACAAAATAATTAATTGAAACATTTTATAAATATTCATATTATTATTTTAATATAAAGATGTAATATTATTTATAACAGTAAACGCACAATGTAAATGACAATATATAATATTGTACAAACCACAGGCGTAGAACCTGAAAGACAGTTATACAGCGTCCAATGATAATTGTTTTCCGCCTTGAAAATTCGCAAATGGGAAATATTATTGCGTGTGTGTGTATGTGAGGGTGTGTGTATGTTTGTATCAGTGTGTGTGTTTGTGTGTGTGTGTGTGTGTGTGTATTTGCGCGTGAGTGTGCGTGGGCGTGAGCGGACGCTGGCACGCACGCATGAGGAAATAGGGAAAAACTGAGAGGGTGACAAACAGAAAGTAGTTTCAACGTATTGGGGCGCCAAAAAAAAAAACACCCCACAAAAGCAAAACAGAACAAAACAGTACAAGTCAAAACAAATCCAAACAAAAACAATCTGTTTGCGGCCTGAACGCCCAAGACGTTAAACATTCATTTACTCTGACGTGCTTTCGCTACTTCAAAGAAAACATTTCAATACGCCGGCCTATAAAAACAACAGATCAAACTAAAAATACACCTCCCCCCCCCCTCCCTTTTTTTTCCACGTCTCCTTCCCAAAACCACTTTTTTCTTCTTCTGTACACACAGCAAACTCAAAGTTTAGAGACAGATTATACGAGAGATCTATGACTTTTTCGTTCGAATATCTCTCTTGAACTCGACTTTATTCGGCGGGGAGAGGGTGGAGAGGGTTAATTTTTTGTTCTTCTTATGGCTTTAGGTTCTCGTCTTCCTTGTCAACTCTCAATAAAAATAGAAACATCTCCTCTGTCGTCAGAGAGAGAGAGAGAGAGAGAGAGAGAGAGAGAGAGAGAGAGAGAGAGAGAGAG
>NW_004797763.1:398616-399659 GCF_000002075.1 Aplysia californica | reverse complement strand
ATGATGATGATGATGTTGAATTTTTTTTTAAAGAACTAAAAAGGCCAACCAAAACACTTTCTCCATTACGGAATGGAACTCGCGTCTTCCGCGAGCAACTTCGCAGAACCAATACTGAACCTTTACAACTTTACTCAGACGCCAGTCCCTTTTTTTTTTCGTTTTTTTTTTCTTGTTCTACGTCTGTGCCTTAGCGGAGGGCATCGTCGTGCAAACAAATGTTGGTAAGAGGCCTGCCATCACTCGACAAGAAGTGTGCTAGATCCACTGAAATTTAGAATAAAAAACAAAACAAAACAAAACAAAAAAACGCCCTCGATTTCGAGTGTTGACATTTCGACACCTTCACGAGTGTCGGAGGTTGATAAGCAAATATTATGTGAGGCATCGTGGGGAAATCATGCATTCGTCAAAATAATGAAATTGTAGAAAACGACATTTTTCTAGATCTACCTGTTTGGCAATTCTTGTCGACTTTTTTTTTCTTTTTTTTATGTTTGTTTGGTATTTGTTGCTTATTTATTTTTTGTTCAGAATTTCTATGTCTGAATTTTACTGGGTTATTGTTGATGTTTTTCTATGAAAGGCATACAAAGAACAAGTCACCAAACTTTGGAGGCCATCTTCTCGCTAAGTTTACCTCTGATACCAGCTGCAATTGCCCCATTGCCCCCAACATCTATTCAAGGTATAGATTCTATGGGTTTTTATTTTCACCAAAAAACAAGACAAAAGAACACATTTTAAGATGATACCAATCATTCTATCTATAAGCCCAAAACTGACGAGCGTCTGATTTCAATGCGTCGTGACACTTATAGTTTAAATTGCGCGTTGGTGCTGAGTTGTAAAATCACAAGCACGCACAAATTTGCAAAGTCTTCAATTCAGAGAGATTTGAGACGGTTTTATTGGACTGGTTCTGTGCAAATTGTCAAGCTGACATTAAGAGAGCATACATTTTGTAAACCTTAACATTTTGGAGGTTATACCTATTGGCTTGAAATAATGTTCGCTGTGTGTGTGTGTGTGTGTGTGTGTGT
>NW_004797763.1:395053-398238 GCF_000002075.1 Aplysia californica | reverse complement strand
GTGTGTGTGTTTGTGTGTGTATGTCTGTGTGTGTGGATGTGTGGATGTGTGTATGCATGTGTCTGTGTGTATGTGTATGTGTGTGTGGATGTGTGGATGTTTGTATGTGTGTATGCGTGTGTGAGTGTCTGTGTCTGTGTGTATGTGTATGTGTGTGAATGTGTGTGTGTGAGTGAAGGTGTGTGTGTGAGTGGGTGAGTGTGTGTGTGTGTGTGTGTATGTGTGTGTGTGTGTGTGTTTGTGCGTGTCTGTCTGTCCGTGTGTGTATGTGTGCGAGTGTTGAAAACATCTGCATGTTCTTAATTTTAAAAAGAAACCGATCATAGAAGAAGCATTTTCAAGTAAAGAGAACATCAATAAATGATATAGATCAAAGGATATTGGAACCCCATGGATTCAAAAGAGTATTGACAAGCTCCTCGGGATCGAAAGTTGTCAAGTGCTTTGGTGGTTTTTGATCAAGCTCAACAACAACAATAACAACAACAACAACAAAAATAACACCAATAATAACAAAACCAACGACTACGCCGACGACGATGAAAAAAACAACAACAACATCAACAGCAACAACAACAGCAACAACAACAACAGAATCAACATTAAAATCAATAACAACAACAACAACAACAACAACAACAACTAACATCAACAACAACATCAACAATAACAACAGCAACAACGACTAACAACTAACAACAACAACAACAACAAACAAACAACAACAACTACTAACAACAACAACAACAACAACAACAACAACAACGAACATCAACTTAACAGCAACGATGTGCAACAACAGCAACCTCATTAACTGTAGGCGTGTTTCATCGATTGTTGACACGTACGCTCCGTCCGCCTGGTAAGCCTATTTCATCTGGTGTCTGTGTCTCCGCCTTATTTCTACTAGAGTTATGTGACCCACTCAGCTGGTATTGGCTGACAGGCAAGGTGGAAGCAGCCCGCCTCTTAACCCTATCCGTACGCCTTGGGGTCATTTTGTACCCCTGGGGTCGTATTCTTCATATTTCAGAATACTTCTAGTACGTAGATCTCTTTGAAACTTTCAGTATTTCTCAAAAAATCATTTTGACAGACTGCTATGTAAAGTGTACTTATCGGATTAACGATTAAATTTCCTCTTTGGAAAGTTTCCCACGGCGAATAGATACAATAGTAAAACACGACGTACGGATATGGTTAAATCTTAGCGTACAAGGTTTCTTGTACGTTAAGGGTTAAATGGATGATCGAAATTGAGTCAAAAATAATCATAAAACATTTATGAACATGAGTGAACATGAGACCCTCTGTCGTATAACTTAGGTCACACTGCCACTCAGTAAAACAATACATGTATTCCTACGAGTGTTTTAGAAACACATTTAAGTTGAAAATTTGCCTCTTTAGGGTTTTCATTTATAACTCGATTATTTTGACATTAATCTTTTTTCTTTTTAGTAGAGGATTTACGGCGTTCGCAACTGCATAAGGTCAAATGAGCGCCAGAAGATTAGAGGCGTTACAGGGGGCTCTCGAGTGGCCTAGAGGTTAAGGTGTTGGCCTCTCATTCAAAGTTCCCGGGATCGAATCCGGGTAGTGACCGAAAAATTTTCTTCTCTAAATTTGTCTCCTTTCACCTCCTTTCCTGCTCTCTAGCAATGTTTTGTCATCTGCTTTCGTCTCCTCTTTCTGCCCCCACCCCCTCATCTCCTCCCCCCCCCCCCCCCCTCCTCTGGGCTCCTGGTTCTTTCTGCAGCCTTTCTACTGCTACTCCTTGGCTTCTTCTTACTGCTGTCTTTCCGCCACACCCCTGATCTTCTGGTAGGAAAGATCTACACCTAGCCTTCTCGGACAAGGGCGAAAAATCTCGGAGGGCCCGTGTGCAAGTTGCGCACGTTAAAGATCCCTTGGTGGTCTAAAATCGATAAGAGTAGGCTTCGGCCGCCGCCCGGGCAAAATTCAAAATTTCCTACCTACTGAAAAAGTTTAATGTGTCCCTCGCGCTCATATGCCCTTATGCAGTTGCGAGCGCCGTAAAACACTTACAAAAACAAACAAAGAGGCGTTACAAGAGAGTTTCAAACATAAAAAAGAAGAAGGGGAGATAAGGACGATAGATGTTTGATAGGAAAAAAGGAGCAAGCCAAACCAGAGCACCCGCCAACCACCCACGACATTTATCTATTGTTATCATTTCTTATTATGAGGACCCATAGGACAGAGCTTACATTCTTGTCTAATGAGTTATGTTGAATATAATATGGCAAAAGAACATGAACACTTAAGGTATAGATACTTACTTGTGTGCGCAAAACAAAAGTAACGATATTACAATACACGCCCATGTTCTCACAGAAGCATTTCAATTTAAACAACTCTCTCTTTCTCTCCGCACTCCCCTATCATTTTCTTTCACCCCCACCCCCGCCCTATTCCCCCTTTTCTCTCGTTCTTGCTAAAATATATCTCCCCCTCTCTCCTTGTCTGTCTGTCTGTCTGTCTGTCTGTCTGTCTGTCTGTCTGTCTGTCTGTCTGTCTGTCTGTCTTTCCCACTCTCTCTCATTTTCTCTCCATCTCTCTCTCTCTCTCTCTCTCTCTCTCTCTCTCTCTCTCTCTCTCTATCTATCTATCTATCTATCTATCTATCTATCTTCCACCCTTGTCTCTTCACCATTTTTTTGGTTTTTTCTTCTCTTCTCTCTTCCGCTCTCTTTTCATTTTCTATCTTCAGCGTCTCTTTCCCCTCTTTTTCCCTCTCTTCACTCTACATTTATTAATATCTACGCACTCTATCTGTCACTCCTCTACGTCACCCGCTCGATCAATCTCAAACAAATGCGCATACATACAAACACACACACAAACAAACACACACACACACACACACACACACACACACACATACTCACTCACATACACACACCAGTATACAATCAATGATGTCCGACAGACGTTAATTAGCCTGGTCTCTTGTTTTCCTTCTCGGGTTCATGTTTGGTTTACGTCTGTGTTTGCATTCGTTGCATTCTATATAGCTTTCGTCTGTGGCACAAAGTCTGTTTGTGCGAGTGTGTGTGAGTGTGTCAGTGTGTGTGTGCGAATGTGTGTGAGTGTGTATGTGTATGTATGTATGTTTGTGTGTGTGTGTGTGTGTGTGTTTGTGTGTGTGTGTGTGTGTGTGT
>NW_004797763.1:392482-394813 GCF_000002075.1 Aplysia californica | reverse complement strand
TGTGTGTGTGTGTGTGTGTGTGTGTGTGTGTGTGTGAATGTAAGTGTGTGTGTGTGTGTGCATAGGTACGTATGTAGGTCTGCTTGCGCTTAAAAAAGAGTGATTCTGTTGCAGTTGAATCAATGTTTCATGATCGAGTATTCGGACTTTTAACCCATTAGAAAGATTTAAATTCGAACTATAACTAGGTAGTCCTGGTTTTAACACTCCATTAACTAAGGTTAAGCGAAATCAGCCAAGCCTGATTATGTCGAAACAATAATAATCGATATTTCTTCTTTTCTTTCGGCCAGATGATACTGGCATTGTAGCGATACCGGAGTCTCTCCTGGGATCGAAGGTCTGATTTCGGTCCCTGTGTTGGAATCACGGCCGACATTGTAGGGGCGATTCTGTCTTTGGCTATTGACTCTTTGACTCAAAGAAGTCTTCGATTGGTTATTGATCGCAGTCTATGCTACCATGTGTGTGATTCCTCCTTCTTTCCATCCCCTACTTTTATCTCTATGCCTTTCACACTCAAATTCTCGCTCTCTCTCTCTATTTCTCTGTCTCTGTATCTCTGTCTCTGAATCTGTGTGTCTCTCTCTCTGTCTCTCTCTGTCTCTCTCCCCCCTCTCTCTCCCCCCCCTCTCTCTCTCTGTCTCTCTCTGTCTCTCTCTCTCTCTCTCCACTCTATCTCTCTGTATCTTCACCCCCCTCTCTCTCTCTCATTCACTGTTTCTCCCTCTCTCTCTCTCTCCCCTTCTTCTCTCCCTCCTTCCCCTCTATTCCCCCCTTCCTGTTTCTCCTCTCTCTTCTCTGTCTTTCCATCTTTTTTTCCTTTCTCTATCCCGCCTTCTTTCTCCCTACCTCCCTCTCTCACCCCTTCCACCTCCTTTCTGTCTTTCCTTCTCTCTTTCTCCCTCATTAGTGAGTACGAGGCATATCATTCCTTAAATCGAATACTGAGACAAGTTCGGAAAAACAAATATCTTGGAGGAAGATTCCATTTCACATCAAATTTGTTTGCCTGTTAATGAAGAAACATCAGAAAGGTGAAAGCCGTTTTACAAACATTGAACTAACACTGGACGTACTGAAAATATTTTGCTAATCTTAACTGAAAGCAAATTTATTCTTCATTTTATTTTAACATGTAGCCCAGGGAATGTGGGCACAACAACAGATTAGTGTATGGTGGGTTTGGTTTTTAAAAAAATCAGAAATTGTTATGTTTAAGTTAACAAACGTTCAAATATAGAAGGCAAAGAAATTCATTATTGTTTCTTGGGAACGAATAGATGGTAACGTAAGCGTGAAAACTGAAAACATGCGACCATGACTGTGTTCGCGTAAGATGGCAAAGAACTATGAATAAATGTATAAATGAATAAATAAATAAATACACAAAGAAATAAAGAAATAAAGAAATAAAGAAAGAAATAAATAGATAAATAAATAAATAAATAAATAAATAAATAAATAATAAATAAATAAATAAATAACTGACTCCGTGACTGAATAACTGAATAAAAGACTGAATTATTGACTCAATTAATTAATTAATTAATTAACGAACAAACGAACACACGAATGAATGAATGAATGAATGAATGAACGAACGAATGAATGAATGAATCAATCAATCAATCAATCAAGCAAGCAAGCAAGCAAGCAAGCAAGCAAGCAAGCAAGCAAGCAAGCAAGCAATCAGTCAATCAGTCAGTCAATCAATCCATCAATCAAGCAATCAATGGATGAGCGAATGAATGAACGAAAGAAATATAGAAATAGAGATAGAAAGAAAAAAAGAAAGAGAGAAAGAAAGAAAGCAGAAAAGAAAGAAAAACAGAAAGAAAAAAAAGAAAAAGATAAAACAGACCCCACCCTTCTATTTAATTTCCCATTTCAAAGTGTTCAAAGTGTTTCACTTCTAGGCTAAGAGGCGGAGGGTGTCGCCCAAACTGCAGCAACGAGGATGTATAATAATTGTGACGTCACTGCTGTCCTCTTTTGTGTCACTTGGTAAGCCTCAGAGAACGTCAACTGTGTCTGCTGTTTGAAGATAAGACTTTTCTCTTGGTTTTTTTTTAATTTATTTTTTTAATTGTAAGACTTTTACGCCCCCCTTCTATTCAATTTAGATTACAGAGGCCCCTTTTTTTGTCCATGCTGATTTATATCACTGAAAAAAAGAAAAACGGGAAGCGAACATAGATCTAGTACATGTACCTTATTGGCTTGAGAGGCAAGTATGTGGCCTCGATTCTAAATTCTCATATCCAGTTGAAGACATCAAACACACACGTACAAGCCATATTGAACTGCTGACCCCTCCCCCCCCCCCCC
>NW_004797763.1:387612-392382 GCF_000002075.1 Aplysia californica | reverse complement strand
ACACACACACACACACACACACACACACACACACACACACACACACACACATACATACACACACATACATACACACACATACACATGCATACACACACGCTCGCACTCACACATACACACACACTCTCTCACATTCATACACACATACACGCACCTACACACACATACACACACATGCATACACACACGTACGCACACACACACACACACATACACGCACACATACACACACACGCACACACAAACACACACACACGCACGCACGTACACATACACACACTTACACACATGCGCACGCTCACCCACTCAGACTCACACAAACATCACGTGCACACTCCGGCACACCCTTCCGGCTCAAGTAGTTAAGAGGCTTGAGTCGACTGCCTATAACAAACAAGGAAGTAGAAATGAAGGCGTGAAAAGCCAAGCCCTTTATTAACATTCTCTCGAAGACTGAGCATTCACTCTCTGGGAAATGACTTCGTGCACCGTCAATCTACTTATATTTTACTAGCGGGGCCCCTTTTCGATGAAAGGAATGATCGGTGCATTAACATCAACTGAAAGTCATTGGCCTACTATCAGTCTATTACACTCTACTGTAATGGAGCAATAAATCTTGAGAGAAAAGTAACACATGTCATGTGTTTCCAAGTTGTCAAATATATAATTTATTAAAAGATGTATAGATTGATTTTCTCTCTATTCCGCTTTTGTGGTTGTACACTTCATAATTTCAAAAGTGTGGAACAGTGCACACGGCTAGTAAACGGAAACTTCACGTGTTTACAATGGCATCTTAGAAGTAAGAAGACGGAATTTCCCAAGATTAGATCTAAACGAAAATAATGAAAATCTGAAAATTAAACTATAGTGACTTCAGGCTCCTCAGTGAAACTGTGCACCCTTTAAATGATTCTGAACCACCATTAATTTTGTCAAATTCGAAGGTTAAGTGGTTCGGAAGTTTTAGGCGACCAAAGTGACGAACTTTCACAAACATTATGTTATGTATAGATGAGACGGTTCCCGTGCACCGTCAAAGTCACTGCACGTCGTACACTTTTTAGGAACAGTTGCTGTACACTGTTGGAGCACGCACATTTTCTGGGAACGTTCTCCGTGTACCGTCAATGAACGCTCACTTTCTACTGACTGTTAGTCTGTTACCGTGCACCGTAATTGAACGCACACTTTCTACACAGACTCAAAGATCGTACATAACAAAATTGTTCACTCGGCCAAAAAAGTGTCCCCGGAAGCATTGCTTCAGATGGCGCTGCAGTCTTTGTTTTGAAGCTCTCTTTCGTTTCTCCAGAAGAAGAATAGAAATAGCACAGTTTGTCAGTTTCACTTTTATTGATTTTCACAAAAGTAGGGTGACTCTGTTCGAAAAGTCCTGTCTTTTTCGAGGAGGGCGCCACTGGATTTTGTGGACACTCTTTTAATTGGCTCAAAGAAAGGAGTGAACTATCTTGTTATGAACGATCTTTGACAGACTGTTATTCTGCACCGCCCTTGAACGTGAACTTTCTGGAGATTGTCTCTATGTACTGCTCGTGCACTTTTCGGGAACGATCTTCGTGTATATTTAAAGCACTTGGTGCATTTAGTGAGGACAGCATAACGACTGTACCTAAAAGGACTGTTTTGAAAACTTAGTCGTCTCCCTACCACACGCACCAGCCTCACCCCCCACCTCCCACCACCACAACCCCGTACTCTTTTGAATGAGAGAAGAGAAAGGACAAAGAGTCGATCGAGCTAGCAGTTGTTGTTTTTTTTACTTGTAAAAATATATTTACCAAAAGCTGCTTAATAAGGATGTCAAGTGACACCAGAATCTAAGTGCTAAAATGGCGCTCATATGACCGTATGCAGTTGCGAGCGCCGTAAAAACTCTACAAAAACAACAACATAAGTGCTAAATTGCCTATCTGTATTATGTAATTTCTAACTCAAAAACGTTCGCGTTTGTCCCCATTATCTCTTAAACCGGGTTTGGGAGGAATTTGATGTTGGTCAGTCTAAATGGAGCAGAGGTTCATTTACATTTTTGGCTATAATTTCTCGCCAAATAAAGCTACAACTGTTTTTTATTCCTCATTAGAAAGGGAAATTAATGTAAAATCAAATTATGTAAAGTGCTGGGCCAAATGTCAATCACATTGTAATTCAAGGGAGATAACCCAAACCGGACCGAGAACAGTGTATAAAAAATTGTCAAATTTGTTCTGTGTGTGGGGGGGGGGGGTGTCTTCTTTTTTCTGCCCTTTTTGGTTCTATTAAGGTCATACGGCACTTGTATCTAGCTTGCAATTTAGCGATATTATAGTAACAATAAAAATTACTAAGTTATTGTTTTGTGTGTGCTTTACTCAATTTACATTCAATTTTGAATGTGCATGTCATTATTCATTTAAAGAAAAAAAAAAAATATTCGTAAAGTAACAGCAGATTTTATGCAATCGGCTGAGCTCCGAAATCGCTACAGTGACACACGGCTACAAACTGAAGCAATTCCCGATTGGAATCATCGCTCTTCTCATTCAAACTATCGACAGACCTATTTAAGAGACCCCCTACGGTTTTACCAAATGTGTCTAAAACTAAATTGTAAGCAGCTATTTAAAATATACAGTGATCATGTGTCTTCGAGCCAGCACTTATCATCTGCTGTTAAAAATGATTCACCATCTCTGATATTTTGCAAGTTACGGACAAGATAAAGGCAGATCTTGTCTTTCGACTGTGGCGTCGGTGGCCTAGTAGTTAGGCTACTGGACTCGTAATCGCGAGGTTGCGGGTTCCGTGGTTCGACACAGGCCCGAAGTTGTGTTCTTGGGAAATGCACTTTACAAGAATTTTCCTCACTTCACATAAATCTAGGTGGGAATTGGTACCCGGCCATAGATCGTGAAAGATCTCGTCAGCATGTTGGTGTTTTTGCGCCTATAAATGGCTCCTTGCACTGTATGCTTCCCAGGAGGTAGTTTCAGAATGCTCTCAGGTCTTCGGGGTAATAGTATAGATTGTGAAGCATAGAGCTTGCTATTGAGCGGGGATTTGCGCTATACAAATGTTATATATCTATCTATCTTTCTATCTATCTATCTATCTATCCATCTATCTATCTGTCTACCTATCTATCTATTAATAATGCTTAAGTGCCATGAAAGGCCTTTTTCTGTGTAGTTTGTAGAGAAGTTCCGTCATTTTGAATCTGTAGAGAACAGGGCTAAAACGTCCCAGCCAAAACGACGCTTCAGGTCAAAGCGTACCATTTTATCTCACTTAAGCATAACCAAGAAGCAAAAGTCAGTAGCCGAGTCCCATGAGATGTTTGTCCGAGTAGCCAAGTCCCATGAGATGTTTGTCCGAGTAGCCAAGACCCATGAGATGTTTGTCCGAGTAGCCAAGTCCCATGAGATGTTTGTCCGAGTAGCCAAGACACATGAGATGTTTGTCCGAGTAGCCAAGTCCCATGAGATGTTTGTCCGAGTAGAGAAGTCCCATGAGATGTTTGTCCGAGTAGCCAAGTCCCATGAGATGTTTGTCCGAGTAGCCAAGTCCCATGAGATGTTTGTCCGCAGCTAGGACTTTCCTACACCTCAATGGTCAGCATTTTCAATGCAGATCTTGTCTTTCGGCTGTACCATCCACATTCCTGTTAAGCAAACGCTTTGTGAGACTAACAGAGATCGGATGATGACGATTTGTTAGTGGTTCCTCGACCATATTGAAGAACGGGAAAATTTCGTCAATGACATCTGTTTCAGTAGCCAAACCCATTTTCACCATTCAAGATTATAATGTAAACTCCAAAAATGCTGTCTATCGGGAACCCCACCCACCCGGGCACTCCACCCAGAGCACCCCTCCCACCCCACCCCCTATTATCTCACAAAGCCACTCCATGCTGAGAGATGTATAGTGTGAGTGGCTTTATGCACTCATGGTTTGGCGAGTCCTTGTGCTTGGCCGCAATAACAAAAAATTTACGAACGACGCATTAAAAATGTCTCGCGCCCAAATCTCGAAATCACAGAATAAAAATGATAGTTATTTAACCATGTGAAATAAATGAAACATTGCTTAAATGTCTCAGGGGTAGAAAAAATAAACATTTAAGAGAAAACCTAGAAGTAAATCAAATCAATCCTTTCATGACTTTCCTTAGAAAGATTGACTTTAAAAATTGATGCATTTTGCTTGTGTTTACGCGTGTTTTTTAAAAAGCCATTTCTGATTTCGAAAACAGGTTTCTTCTTTATGGATTTTATGTCAAACAAATCCCTTCTGAATGAATTACGTCTGTTCCAAATTGCAACATTCTGGAATATTTTTAGCGCGAAATTTAGAAAAAGAAGTTGCAAGGTTGTTCGTTTGTTTGTTTGTTTGTTTGTTTGTTTAAATCACGCTGTACTATGTGCGCAAAAGAAAAGTCAAAAAGAAGAATGGAAAACTCCGTGTTAAACAGTTGTGGAGGGAAAAGACAGACAGACAGACAGACAGACAGACTGACTGACAGACAGACAGACAGACAGACAAGCGAACATACACAGAACGAACAAATTGGGCGGAAGGAGACACAAACACATACCGTGACGTATACGCACAAACTCACGAATACACCCATGCACACACACACACACACACACACACA
This sequence comes from Aplysia californica, assembly GCF_000002075.1. Lineage (NCBI taxonomy): Eukaryota > Metazoa > Mollusca > Gastropoda > Aplysiida > Aplysiidae > Aplysia > Aplysia californica. The sequence continues at coordinate 387,716 of NW_004797763.1, read as the reverse complement.
CACACACACACACATACACACACACGCTCTGTCACAGATGTACTCAGATATATCGATAGACAGATTATACAACAGAGAGAGAGAGAGAGAGAGAGAGAGAGAGG
>NW_004797763.1:383361-384367 GCF_000002075.1 Aplysia californica | reverse complement strand
AGTTTATCTAATCAATATTCCCCCCCCCCCTTTTCATTTTAAAAAATCCCAGACCTCTCCAGCATCCCCTCCTTCCGTCTCTCTCGTCTTCTTCTCCCACCACCTCCTCATACTCTTCCATCAGCATTCTTCCCCCCTTAAAAAAATTCTCCCAGACCTCCATAGCATCCCTCACTCACGACATTTTTAACGGCTTCCCTGGAAACCCTAGCGAGTAAAACAACGTGGTGCGCATCGCGAATTAGCAATCGCGCTGAGTGTTTAGAACCCGGTTTTAATTTCGCCCTCGGTCTTCCTCTTCACATTTTCCCCCTTAACAACAGTTGGCGTGGCTCTCGGCTGGCACGCACAGGAGGGCACGACAAACAAACGCACCATTCCGGAATCGATCATTCCGAGTTGTCAATAATTCTTGAATGGCACCGAAGGTTTGTACGCTGACACTATCGAACACCGTTTATCAAAGTTTGTCGTGTGCGCGCGCTAGGATCGATTGGCTAGGTTAACGATACCCGGCTCCTGCGTTCTTCTCGCGCCCTTTTGTTCCCCCAGAAAATAACAGTTGGGCCGTGTTTGCGCTGGTCGTTTGTCGGCCCTGTTTATCGACAAATAAGCCTTATTCTGCTCACTGGATTGACTTTCATGTCCGATCCCAGGTTCTTCCGGTTAATCACAAGTGATATACTCACGCTGGCTCGGACCAGGGGAGGTAATGTACTCATGCCGGGGGCTATGATCAGGGGAAAGTGTTTTATGAGGCTTGGAGTTTATTTTTCTTTTTTTTTAAGTTGATAAGAGAGTGTTAGATGGCAACAGACGGCGGGTGATGGTGTTTGTGTTGTGGCAGGTAATAAATACGGAGAGCTTGAGGTCACCTAGGGTTACATATAGACTTGTAGATTCAATGCTCAGGGGATAGATAGATAGATAGATAGATAGATAGATAGATAGATAGATAGATAGATAGATAGATAGATAGATAGATAGATAGATAGATAGATAGATA
>NW_004797763.1:377388-380508 GCF_000002075.1 Aplysia californica | reverse complement strand
ATTATGTATATAGATAGAGGAATAGAAGGTGCTCATTAATCATTATGACCTTATGCAGTTGCGAGCGCCGTAAAGCCTCTACTAAAACAAACAAGAGAAATGGACAGAGATAAATAGAGAGGGGGGGTGGAGGGAGGGCTCTAGGGAGGAGGATGGCGAGAGAGACAGAGGAAAAAAGAGACGTAAAAGGTAATAAAAAAGAAAGACAGAGAGAAAGACAGAAAAAAGAAAGAAAGAAAGAGAAAGACAGAAAGGAAGAAAGAAAGAAAGAGAAAGAAAGAAAGAAAGAAAGAGAAAGAAAGAAGAAAGAATGAAAGAAAGAAAGAAAGGGGGGAAAGGCAGAGAGGGAAAGAGGGTAGTCGAGAGAGAGAGAGAGAGAGAGAGAGAGAGAGAGAGAGAGGGAGGAGAGAGAGAAAGAGAGAGAGAGGGGGGGGGGAGAGGAAAAAAGAGAGAAAACTGTTTCTATTCCGTCTTTCTCTGCTTGTCTGTCAGGTTTCTTTGTGTGTTCCTACTGTTGACGTCAACAAAGTCAGGGGGGAAAAATCCCCAACAATAACTGTGTCCCAGTAGAATTCTCTGATAGTGATACGGTAACAGGCTAATAATACTAGCCTAGGTGAGAAGTCGCAAATGTAATGAAAGAATAATATTTAGAAAAATTAAATGAAATTCCACTTTTATTGATCCTCGTTGGGAAATTCGGTTTCCAGTGGCGTTACATAATATTATATTAATATTTAATGTATATTATGATAATACATACATAAATACGGTGCATAAATACATAATCTATATACATACGTAAAAACAAACAATCGAACCTGCTCTAATGGCCACCAATCTTACTAACTTACATTAGTCGTCCTCTTGCGTCCTCTTGTACCTATAGGGCGTCGAGAGGAGAAAGAGCATCCTGTCTCTAGCAAGTTTGATGGCCTGGCTGGGTTGGATGTTGTATGTTCTCAGGGTATCCTTCACACCCTGGATGGATCCAGGTCTTTCTTGGCCTTCCTCTTGCCTTGTACCCTGATACTCTCCTGTAGTAGGCTTTACTGGCAAGCTGGTTAGATGCCATATGTGTGAGATGTTCAAACCACCTGATTGTTTGTCTTCGAATGTAGTGGAGGACAGGTGTTGTTCCCACCATTTCTCTGATCTTGTTGTTTCTGACCATGTCCCGTCTGGTTTTGTTAACGGCTCTCCTTAAACATCTCATCTCGAAGATGGTTATTTTACGTTCCAGACTTTTGGTCAGGGTCCATGTCTGGCACTGGTAGGTCAAGGTGGAGATGAAGATAGAGTTAACGAGCTTGGTTTTAGTCTCAATGGAGATGTTAGGATGTAGGACAATCAACTGTACAAAATACCACTTCCTGCTTCCCTTTTGCATTCTTTTACATTATAAAGACACTGTCTAGAATGCCTACCTGTTAATTAAAAAGCCAACCACTTTCTCCTCGACAACAGATGGCCGTCTCAGACAATTTTGACTGAGCATACAGAAACACAGATGATATTGTGTCATGACGTGGTGGAATCAGGCGCTTGTCAATTTTGGGGGATAAGGAGTGATTTGTATCATCTTAAAGCTTGTTCATTTGTCTTACTTTTGATGGGAAAAAAATCCATCTATCTACAATGGAAGTCGAGATATTCGGGGTTGAAGGAGAGCGGGGGTGGGAGGGTGGGGGGAATCACCTGGTTTCAGAGGTAAAATGAGAGAGAAAATGGCCGCAAAAGTTTGATGACTTCTAAAGCTTGAGAGTCCATAGAGACTATAAATTTAATATTTGTTGGTGCCTTCAATCAACCTTTTTTCAATAAAAGCCACCTAGCACATTGTTTTAAATGGACATAGAATGTTAAAGGTGTTGCACCCCCCCCCCCAAAAAAAAAAAAGAAGAAAAGAAAAAAAAAAGAAAATTCGACAAAAATTGCCAAATTGAAAGAAAAATGCCTCTTTTTTTAAGTTCATAATTTTGACGAGCGCCTGATTTCACCACGTTGCCTCACATATTATTTATGCTACAAACACGTCATTGCTGGTCAAAACAAATCAGTACAGAGGCAATGTTGTGAAATCAGAAGTAGCGTGCTCTCATTATGAGTTACTGTTCAGATTGTAGCCCAATGGATAACAGAAAGAGCCAAAGTTAACTAAAACGGCTATACCCATAGTCGTAAAGAAAAGTGGTTGAATTAGACAGATGGAAGACTTATACAGTGTCATTATAACGTAAAAGGACACAATGGGAGAAATGGGAAGTAGCGTTTTTACAGGTGATCGTCTTAAACAGGTGGTCGTCAGAGCAGGGTTTTTTTTCTGGTAAGTGTTTTACGGCGCTCACAACTGCATAAGGTCATATGAGCGCGCGGGCCTTTGAATTTTGCCCGGTTGACGGCCGAAGCCTACTTTTATCGATTTTAGACCACCAAGGGATCTTTAACATACGCAACTTGCACACGGGACCTCCGAGATTTTTCGCCCTTGTCCGAAAAGGCTAGGTGTCGATCTTTCCTACCAGAAGATCACAACAACAATTATAACGACAACAGATTCATTATTCACGTATTATTGTTTGTTTTAGTATAGGTTTTACGGTGCTCGCAACTGTTTACGGTCATTTGAGCGCCAAGTATACACGTATTCAAAAACACACAAACGGCATTATGATATTTAACAACAATTATAATATTAATATGTCTTCTTCGAAGATTTATTTTTTTAGAAGACTTTTTTTTCTCATTATTTAAATTTAATAACGAGTTCCCACATCTGTATTATCGAGTAAATCTTTTCATTTATTCTGCGACGGGCTATAGTGTTACAATAAAAGGGAAAAACAAATAACCGCCCAAAGATGAGCAATAATTATTATCCTCTGTACAGTGCTGTATCATGTTTCCTTAGAATACGTTTCTAAGCACGAGTTTCTTTGCTGGGAAACCCCAGCTATTCTTCTTCTTATTTATTCTTACCTTCAAGGAGGTGGTGTGTGTAGCCAGTATGATCAGAGAGTTTACAGTAACATGTAATACTGTAAGACTCTCTGGTATGACATTCTAATATCATTTTGTTCAGTACCTGGTATATCATTTTTTGGGTGAAGGGGGGAGGGG
>NW_004797763.1:365412-366478 GCF_000002075.1 Aplysia californica | reverse complement strand
AGAGAGAGAGAGAGAGAGAGAGAGAGAGAGAACGAGAGAGATTGATCAGTAATATGATATTAACATACATGTACTAGGAAAATAAAATTAGACAGTAAAAAAACATAGCCCATAGTTCTGAAATCATGATATCCTGCGGCTTGCCGAAGGAATAGATTCTAGTCAAAGGATGATAGCTCGCTATTAAACTTTATAGCTGCTAGCCCGGGTATTAATTTCTAAGTGCTGGTTTCCTGGGGTGGTTTTAAAGTTGAACGTCTGCCTTATTAAAATAATAGTCTTCGTTTTAAAAAGTAGGTGCGGTTAGCTTTAATGTTGAGCCAGAGAGCTTACAGTACAACTACTAACTGCTGTCGTGTCTCGGTTTGAACCAAACCCTTTCCTGAAACAGTAGTCTGTTGAATTTTAAACACTGGTGAAATTACTTTTAACCTTTTGAGAACGTGCATTCAGGTTTTTTGTTAAAGCTTGAATACTCGCAGTTATTTTTTTGTATTGTTTTTTTATGCTTAAAGAAAAGCATAACTGAACTTTTTAATTCAAGTAGATTTTTCAGTTATCCATTCTGTATCCGAAACATGAATGTAAAAATATGCTCACAATGAAATATGCAAATTTAAGTTTGTGATTTGTGTATGATGGTTGAAATGACTGCTTTTGTTCTGTTGCTGTTCGTAAATATTAAATATAAAATAATATTATGTCCGTTGCGTCCCTGAAAATTACGTTCTTATACTCTCTGAGTCTCTGATAGTCTATAGTCATAAAGAGTTAAAGTTGAGCGAAGCCTTTCCAAAGAGTCTATCCCTCTCTTACTCCATTCTTTAGGTTAATCTCCATGGCGTACGGAATGATCGGCTTCATGCAGGCGGCTGCTGGCTTCTTCATCTACCTGGTGGTGATGGGAGAGAACGGGTTCTTCCCCCACCACTTGCTCAACCTCCGGCTCCGCTGGGAGGCCAGGGCGATCAACGATCTAGAGGACTCTTACGGGCAGGAGTGGGTACGTCGAACACGGAGAGAGGAGTGGGGGGTGGGGGGCAGAAGGTGGGAGAGAGAGAGAGAG
>NW_004797763.1:363235-365165 GCF_000002075.1 Aplysia californica | reverse complement strand
TCTCTCTCTCTCTCTCTCTCTTGCTCTCTCATCTCTTCCCTTCTCTCTCTCTCTCTCTCTCTCTCTCTCTCTCCCACACAGGACACATTATTTGCCCCAGCCCTCCCCGCCCCGTTTACTCTTCACGTAGTACAAGGTGTTTCGGGCCTGAAGACGGGCCGGCCAAGCTGTGTCGTTCGTTGTCGCACACGGCACCAGATAAAGCTCTCGCAACTTGCCTCCCTTTTCGGCTCGGAGCGGGAGATAAGCGAGAAGCGAGAGACGAGAGAGCGGGCGGGCGGGCGTCTGAACTGTGTGTGCGGGCGACTGACTGAAGCCTGTTGTGCACTGCACTGACTAGATCGCAGTTCGCGACAGGCGACAACGTCAGCTTTCAGGTCTTGATCGTGAACCCGTCGGACTATCGCTATCAGTTTCTCTGTTTTGCTACTCCAGTAGTTGCTGTAGTGGTAGATCTAGTTCCTCTGTGTTGTATTCCATGTAAGTGTGATTGTAGAACATATCGGATCAATTCTCTCTAGTTACATTTGTGATATTATTGCAGTTACTATTCTCGCCGAGGATTGGCGAGGGAGTTAAATCAGTGACTTCTACAGAGCGCTTCTTTTCTTCAAAGACGGTTCTGAGATACATCGGAACGTTCAGCCAGGTAAGGAGAAATGTTATAAAGCTCTTTACGTGTCTCCGTTTTAAAGAGTTCATGACTCAGTAAATCACTGTGACCGCTGGTCGCTTCTTCCTCGCTGTGTTCGTGGAGACAGACATTTTTATGATTTCAGACGAATGTAGACTGTCAGTATTTACGGTATGTTATTACTAAGCTACTTAGCAGACTTCGGTTGGCACAACACTACACTTTACGACTCTTGGCCTAGGCTAGATCTAGTCTTTGTTTACGAAAGTCGGTTCTTGTGTTTACACTTTACACGTTAGTTTAACTCTGTTGTGTTGGAAATGTTTTATTTTAATGTTTGAGTCTAGATCTAGATCTTTGCTGGTTGGGGGGGGGGGGGTAACAGGATTGGGAATTTGTGTTGTTTATATTGCTCAATGTTTGTTATGGCCGTGTGTGGGGATCAATTAGCCTATTGTATAAACACGTGAACAGGCAGTAACGTGTGCTGGATTAGCGGAACATCTAAATTGTGTTAAGTGATGGCTTTTTTAAATGGAGTGGAAGGCTATTCATCGCGTTTTCGCACACGCTGATATGGGTGTTTTAACAGAAATCAATAAATATCGAAGGAGATCGAATGTTTTCTTACTGTTAAAGGCTCTGTTTTGCTCTTCTTTAGATTTTTTTTTATCGCCTGCAAACTTTTGCCTATAATGGGTGCTCTTTGTTTACGTGTGTATTACATTTTACCGATAAAAGAGCTTCGTTTTATTGGTTAATATGTTATATTAACTGCTGAAAATCGACAGTTTATTCTTGAAAATTAAAGTTCCACTGCGTGTTTGCTTTGTGAAAGAAATAGATAAATGCAAACATAAATTGTTGGGGTTTAAAAATTATGATTTAACGTGACAGACAGTACTTGAAAGCACCGAGAAGGAAGAAAAAGTTAAAGCATGCCGTTCCTTATGGATAACATGTTATCTCATCGGGCCAGATGAAAACACAGATACTCTGTACATAGATCTAGTTATCTCTGCAGAATGGCTGATTTCTGTTGAAGTACTCACCCCATATATTATTATATAGATCTACTCTCTTTTTGGCTCACACCGATTTTTATTGAAGTCCCTGTCAAGTCTTGCTTTCTTGAATTTGTCATTTTTTAATAGTTTGTCTTTTTTTTTTGTTTCGTCTTTAAGTGCGTGGAAACAGGTGCTTTTTAAAAAAACAGCTAGATTAGTAAAAAAGCTGCTTAGGAAAGAAGAAGAAGAAGAAGAAGAAGAAGAAGAAGAAGAAGAAGAAGAAGAAGAA
>NW_004797763.1:358399-359438 GCF_000002075.1 Aplysia californica | reverse complement strand
ATATATATATTTAATAGACTTCCACACCCGAGATTTGAACTCATGTCTTTCTCCTCGTGCAGCAGCAAAGAGTCCAACCACTACACGACACTTGACACGCAAGTGCTGATAACCTAAAAATTGTTTCTTATCTCAATAGTGGGATTTCCACAATGTTCTAATAATAGCAATAATAAGCCAACCACTTGCCTTTTTGACATTGACTCGGTGATCGATACACTTGCCAAAAACAATGCTATAAATAGAACTGGAAATTCAAGTTTTACCGTTCTTCATATCATAATGTGACACGTCATTAATACCCTTGCTTTCTGCTGAGACCTCTTAATTGGTTGTCATTGACATTGTGATTTTTAAAAACATGATGCATAAAGAACACGTCATAGCGGGAGGTATTATAATAAATATTTACTCAGAAAAACCCAACGAGCTGGTGTAAGATCAATTTATAGCTCTCGTTCAGTCTCTCATTTTTAAATATTACTCATCTTGTAAGTATGTAAGAAGTGGATTGACGGTTTCAGCTTGTGATTTCCCTTGAAAACTGTCTCTATTATATTAGCAATAATTTGTTAAATGCAAGGAAGTGTATTTGTTTTGTTGTGTTTCTATGTAGATGTTAAACAAATTTTTGTCACAAAAATTTTTGGTTTTGCTTTGATGTAGCTCGTCTGGTAGAATCTAATCTGCTCTTCTTTTTTCTGTTTTGGTAAGAACTCTTTGGCGAAGTAAATTTAAAATCAAATTTGTAACAGAAATTATTGCGACTACCAGTTTTTTTATGAGGCTTGTGTTTTGTTCCAGACAAACTAATAATAAATGGAGTAAACGAGAAATCCAAAACGGCCGCGCCGGATAGCCTTACGGATGAATACACATTGTCGTATACAATGTGCATGCAGACACATACCTACACAGACGCACACTCACTCATGCACACACACATACACACACACGCACACACACACGCACATACATACACACATACACTAACAGAGGCACTCACACAGACACCTTCACAGACACACACACACACACA
>NW_004797763.1:355170-357237 GCF_000002075.1 Aplysia californica | reverse complement strand
TCTCTCTCTCTCTCTCTCTCTCTCTCTCTCTTACTCAGCCGTAAAACTCTCACCAAACTGAAACAGACCTGTGAGATATTATTATCCTTGTGCAAGACAGGGACCATCAATAATGTTCCTTTGAAACATTCGTTTATGATTAATGGGAGTACTTTCCCGTGTTGCTACGAAAATTGTATATATAAAAGTAAACACTTGTTTATGATTAATAAGCGAGATTCTCTCTAAATGACAGATTCCTCATTATAAACAAAAGTGCATCCATTTTGATGAAAGAAGGTTTTTTGTTGTTGTTTGTTTGTTTGTTTGTTTGATTGTTTGTTGTTGTTGTTTTGTTTTTGTTTTTGGGGGAGGGCGGTTTTATTGTCAACTAGATGTTCTATTGTATTACCTAACAATGTTCTCGGGCACAGCAGTAGCTCAGTTGATATAATGTTGGAATACGGAGCAGATGGCCCTGGTTCGAGCCCCAAACGAGGCGTGCCGAACTTACCTTGTTTTTGGGGTGTTTTTTTTTAGTTTTAAAGTCTCTCCACCCATCTGGTTCGGTCGTATTGGATTTGGGTGTTAAATTCTGAGGTCCTGCTTCTTAAATAAACTAATGGTGTTGAAAACGGCGTGAAAGCTATACAAACTCGACAGCAGTTTTCCTGTTATGATCGTTCGGGTGCTCTCAGAAACATTCTCAGTCTTCATGGAAAGCATACTAACATAATGCATTGAGCCCATAAACTGACACGATCTGTTGCTGTATATAGCCTGATACCCATTCCCACCTGGCTGAAGCGAGAAAAGACTCCGAAAAATACCTTTCCCAAGGACACAACGTCGCCCCTCCCCCCTCCCCTCGGGATTCGAACCCAATATCTTCCGATTGCGATCCCAGCAGGCTAACCACTAAACCACCGATGCCTTAAGAAATATAATATATTATTGATTTATTTATTTTAACATTTTTTTAAAATATTATTATTTTTTTTTTTACTTGTCTTTCTTTTTATTTCTTTTTCACTTGAAACTTACTGGTATTTCATTATAATATTATGTTGAACAGTCGTCTTCAGTAAGCACCACTTCTTTACTTTCCTTTTGTTGTTTCTCTCTGTCTGGCTTTTTTTCTCAGCACTAAATGGCTATTATTGTATCGATGTCCTTCTCTTTTTACAAACAAACAAGCAAACAAACAAAAACGTCTGATTAATAGGGTAAACAAGCAAAAACAATTCCCTAGCATCTAGCCAGTAGACGTGACGAAGGCTTTTATTAAGAGTTATTTATTATGTCAGTGGGAGCATGTAATATGTGCTAGAAAAGTGACAGGCTGTTAGCAGTGCTATGATTCCTACGCTCTGCCACTGTCTCCTAATCCCGTGTACGTGGGTGGTTGGCGGGTGCTCTGGTGTGGTTTGCTTCTTCTTTCCTATAAAACATCTATCGTCCTTATCCCCCCTTCTTCTATTTTATGTTTGTTACTCTCTTGTGACTTTGTAACACATCTAATCTTGTGGCGCTCATATGACCTTATGCAGTTCCGAGGGCCGTAAAACCTCTACTAAAACTAAAACAAACAAACAAAACAAGTCTGATTAAAAGGGAATAGAAACGAAAACAATAGCCTAGCATCTAGTCAGTAGACGTGACGAAGGCTTTTATTAAGAGTTACGCATTATGTCAGCGGGGGCATAGAATATTTCCTGTTAAAGTGACAGGCTGTTAGCGGTGTTATGATTCCTCCGCACTACCTCTGTCTTCTAATCCCGCGCGTCTTGTCGTGTGGACCAGGACAAAAGCGAGGCGGCTGTCAAACGTCACAATCATCATGTCCCAGATGATTCAGACACAAAACTTGTGTCCCCCGGGGGGAGCAGGGGGGAGTGTCCGACCCCCAGCCACTCAGGACAAAGCCGGTCACGTTGGGCAAACACCAACCTTTCCACTGACCATATTTGTTTCCACTCCTTCTGTCTTCCCGGGACAAACTGGAGGCGGCCGCCTGGCCAGAGAGAGTTCCCCAGATTGTTTGTGTTAACTCCGAACTTTGACCTCTTCCTGTTTCCTCTCCTGCCC
>NW_004797763.1:353507-355044 GCF_000002075.1 Aplysia californica | reverse complement strand
CGTCCCCACCCGCCAGCCCGCACCACCACCACACCCACATCCACACCCACCCACCTTGCCGACGCCTAGTTACACCTTTCATTTTCTCCATCTTACTATTTTAAAAAAAACCCACCATTTTTTTACCAACCCCAGCCTCCGGTCATAATCTTGTAATATTGTTTTGGTTCACATTGTGAGTCTTAAAATCTTTTCTGAAAAGAAGTACTGAAACCAAAAAGGTGATTGAATTACCTTTCTGTGTCCTTGTTCGCGTGGTTAACAATTCAGTCTTCCAACGGATTTAACTTGAACAAAAAAATAGAAGAAAAAAATCGTGATGGAAAACGCCACAGGGCGAACAAGAATAAATACAACTGGAGACAATAGCCAACATCTGCCGGGTTTTTTCAATATTTTTTCCCCCTTCTTTTTTGTGAATTCTTCTTCTTTTTTTGTGTGTGAAACTCTTCACACTTCGCCCTTCCCCCATGTCTTCCCTCTCACAACTTCAGAGTTATTGAACACAGTAGTACTCTTTTCGTCACCCGAGACGCAGCTTTTCTCGCCCAACCATCACGCCCGTTTTGAAAGACTATTTGTCACTATTTGTCTAAAAATTGTGAGCGTGTTGAGGTCTTTGTTTTTTTTAGTAAAATCGCAGTCATACATTCACCGTATGCTGTCTTCTCCCCCCCCCCCTTCCCCCGCAAAAAGGCCTTTGATTTGAATAGACAGTATTTTTATATTAACTCACCATCTTGGTTGGTAAGAGAACGTTGCTGGTAGGTCCAACACTGTTCCTTCTCTCCATTGTTTGTCTTTCTCTCTGTATTACTCTTTCCCCTGCACTAAATGACCGTTATTGCACTGATTTGTTTCTCTTTACTCAAACGAAGAAACCATCTAATTTTTGTTAAATGAAATTGTGTCTTTGAATACTGAGAGTTTGTGATTTTTTGTTTTTAGTTAATAATTGTCTCACGTTCCATGGCTTAGCCTTCCAAACCCACCCCACGGCGCCATTTTAGTTGCCAAACGAGATTTAATAAATGGTATTGTTGTATCCTCTCATCGTTTCAATAACTTTTTTTTTTAATCATTAAAGACTCAACTACTCTTCACCGTCACGCCATTGTGAAATAGTACCTGTATTTCGGCAGTGCCATTTCACAATCGACCAATTCAGTTTCTGATTTTTCTTTCTTTCTTTTTTTAAGCAAACGCCATTGTTCGAATGAAGACACAAAGGGCATCTTTCAAATACATGTGTACTTTTGTTTCGTTATTATTTCCTTTCTAGTCCTTTATTTATTAATAACGAGAGCCCAAGTCACATTTCCAATTTGGACACTCTTTTGTTTACTTTGATTTAACCAAAAACTTAGGAAAAAGACTTAAGCTACAGTGGAATGACATTGGCAATTTATCTCCGAATTGTAAAGACTTAAGCTACAGTGGAATGACATTGGCAATTTATCTCTGAATAGTTACTGTGTTGATGTTTAGATTTTTAGTCAAACAAGTCAAAATCTCACGGTACGAGTCGGCCTCCCCC
>NW_004797763.1:347987-349812 GCF_000002075.1 Aplysia californica | reverse complement strand
ATTATTATTATTATTCTTATTATTATTCTTATTATTATTATTATTCTGAGCGTCTTGGCTTCAGACCATGCAGAGAAGAGGTTAAAGGTGAAGGGAACTCAGTGATGGGTTGTTTTCCGTCCAGCGTAGTCATTCGACATTGGGTATACTATAAAGATTTCCTTCTCTTCGTCGGCTCTGCTTTAGTCATAGTCATAGGTGTGTGTCATTGTTTGATTAGTTCCGTGAGTTGTCTTTTCTTGGGTGGTTGGTGGGTGCTTTGGCGTGGTTTGCTCTTTCTTTCCTATCAAATGTATAGTATGTATCGCCTTTATCTGTCCTCCTTCTTTTTATGCTGTATGTTACTATCTAGTAACAATTGTAGTCTGGGGCACATTCATGAGTTAATTGTGTTGCAAGTAATGTAAAACTTTAACTGAAAAACCCCCCGCACAAAACGAAACAAAACAAAACCAGATTTTAAAAAACTCATTGTCTCTTCATTAATATAATATTATCATTTTATTGTAACGATCCGTTACCTTGTGGGTGGTTGGCGGGTGCCCTAGTGTGGTTTCCTCCTTCTTTCCTACCAGACGTCTGTCGTCCTTATCTCCCCTCCTTCTATTTTGTGTTTGTTACTCTCTTGTAACACCTCTAATCTTCGGCACTTATATTGTGTTGCAAGTGCCGTAAAAGTATTTACTGTAAAAAGAAAAAACCCTTTACCTTTTATGGGCGACTGTGATGTGCAGGTTAGACTCTTTGTCCGTGTCAGTTGTAAAGAAGGAGCTAACCACACCAGTCGAGCACCCGCCATGAATCACGCACCCGACTTCAGAACACAACACAAGCCTGTATTTCCTCGGCCAGCTGTTTAGTTGTACTAAGTCAAAATATTTGAAAACATAAATTTCTTGTGGCAGTTTCTTAATCTGTGGTATCTGTTGCATGTGCTCAAAATATATTCTATGGGAATTTATATCCTAAATTTTGAAAAAAAAAGAAAAAAAAAAAAAAAAAGAAAAACAATAACAAATTAAAAGCAAATCTACTATTAACCCCCCCCCCCCCCCTTCCAACATCCGCAAAAAAAACCCCCACGTACTTTGGGTTACGATAATTATTGTTAAAAGAATTTATAATATGTTTTTCTCCTGAAAAATAATTTGCTTTTTTCACTAAGTACATTAAAAATTTCAACAGCTTGCTGGCGATTTGTATGGGTATGTAATACATAACAAGCTCCATAAAAGCCCCAGTTTTATTTCGTTTTGTGGTGTTCTTCTATTGTTTTTGTATTACTTTTTATCTGTGATGCTTTCGATAACGACAGCTTTACAGGTGGCGACGCCAAATTAAACAGCTGCAACTTTAATTAACAACAGGGAGAGCGAGGACTTAGATTACCCGCAGCGCCGGTAACATTAATATTATGTTGTCTTATCCCTCCATTTAATCAGTTTCACCTGTATGTCATGATGCGCTAATTAATTCAATAATGACCCTTACCCTCTTTCTGCAGCTCTTTCTTTCTCTCTCCTCTCTCACTTTTTTTCTTCTTTCTCTCTCTCCCACTCTCTCTCTATCTCTCTCTCTTTCTTTCTTTATCTCTCTGTCGCTCTTTCTCTCTCAATGTTAGCCATTTATCTCCTCTTCTTTCTCGATACTGTCTCTCTTCCTCTCTCTGCTTGTTTTTCCCTCTTTCTGTCTCTCCCCCTCTACATTCCCCCTCTCAATCTCCATCCCCCCTTTTCCCTCCACCACCCCCCTCTATCTCTCATCTCTTTCTCTATCTCTTCTCTTTCTCTATCTTCTCTCTCTCTCTCTCTCTCTCTCTCTCTCT
>NW_004797763.1:341577-343589 GCF_000002075.1 Aplysia californica | reverse complement strand
CCTCCTCCTCCTCCCTCTCTCTCTCTTTCACTCTGCCGGGATACTACGAGCACTCGCGCAGACAATGCGACGTCCTCCTCATTCTGTCTCTCAAGAGGCATTGGATTCTTTGTACGTACTGCGACACCTAACACCTGCCCCCTACATTGATTGGCTGTATCTCTGCACACACCTGTGGACTCCTCGGTGTTTGGTGCTCACATCGAGCGTTGCCGATGAGCTTATTAACCCTTTTGTTGCCTGTCTTCAGACTGTCTTTGGCTCATTGATAGGATTTTTGGTGGGTGGTTGGCGTGTACTCTGGTGGTGTAGTTTGTACCTTCTTTCCTCTCAAACGTTTATCTTGTCCTTATCTCTCCTTCTCCTTTTCTCTTCATATTACTCTCTGGTAGCACTATTAATCTTCGGCACCAACATGGCTTATTTGTTTTGAAAGTACTTTAAACTAAAATCTCGAGTGCTGTGCGCCAATGAGGTGTTGCTTATCCTCTTCAGTGCCGGATTTGAGACTGTTTTGAGCTCTTTTTATAGAATTGTGAAATCGGTGTGGCAATAAAAGGGTTAAGCACGCGTCATTTAGATGCTTGGTAAAAACTCAGTCGGAGTCTGCCTCTTTAACGTTATATGTTTTGTGTCGGGTAATGTAGTATCTTACTATCTTTTCGCTTCTGTATGATCAACACACGACTTCAATTCTCGACTAGGTAGGTATTTTTTCGAGTATCTTTGCTTGTCTACTAGTATGTTGGATCCTTTTGAGTCTCCACCGACACAATCCGAGCATTTAGGAGGAGGGCTTCGACCCTACCAGTCAGTGACAGCATGGGCTGAGAGGGATACAACATCCCAACACAAAAGCCGAGCTACTTAATTAAGAAAAATTGTCCCCACTTGGGAATCGAACTAGATTGTCTTGAGTGCGACGGCGAAACGCTTAGTAACTAACTTCTACACCACAGTTGCCAGCTGAAACCGACCACTGAAAAAAGTGCAAATTACCCGACTCTGCATGTTGAGTACGGCCTGAAATGGATCTCTTCTATGTAATAATAATATACCCTTTCCTACGACATAAACCTTCTTGACGTTGGAATTATTTTCATGAGGTTGAATGTACTTCATAAATACTTGATGTGACACGTCATGAGATTTATATTGACGCTTTCATTGGAGACAAAAGTCTGCCCTGACACGTACACAAACACTTCGATGGAGGAATATTCCATCTCGTAGTTCAAAAAATTGTCCTGGTTAAGTTGAATATATGCGTAATAAATACGTTATTAGGTACGTTATTGGATGCATGTCGCTGCTTACACTACTATCTGCCTGTTTTGACGCATGCGTGCATAATTTGTAATATACTAAGAGAAGGGAGAACAAAAACCCGCGCCCGCAAAGCTTAAGAATGATGCAAATATTGATAGAAGAGTTTTTCGATTGCTTTGTAAAAAACTTTTTTTTTAAAGCTCCGTTATCAGTGCGGGCGGCTGGAAATCTTTCAGAGAGCAGAGAACCATTTGCGGACTGTGTTCAAGAAATTCAAAAGGTCTGGTTTTAGATTCTGTAATAATTCTTCTAGTATGGTTCTTGGTTCGTAACGCAGAGGCATAATAATAGTATTGATCCTGTGTAAGAATTATGTCTGGTCCAATTTCCCCCCCGCTGAAGTAAACGATGTTATTATCGTTTTTGTCGGTGAATTTCAAAATCAGGGTTTTGATTACGTCGCCCTTTTCAAGATTTCACAAACACTGCTCTGGGAAAAATCAATTGCTGAAGAAGAAGAAAGTAATTCGATCCTGTTTTGCTCATGGGCGTGGAATTGAATTTGTCATCTGTGTAAAACTGCTGTTTGTACTGCTGTGGTATTATGAATGTATGTTTGTTTGTCTCTCTGTCTGTCCGCCTGTCTGTTGTCTCTTATGAATGAGATAGATCAATAGATAGAGAGGTCGATAGATAGATAGATAGATAGATAGATAGATAGATAGATAGATAGATAGATAGAT
>NW_004797763.1:338370-339574 GCF_000002075.1 Aplysia californica | reverse complement strand
AGAGAGACAGAGAGACAGAGAGAGAGGGAGAGAGGCAGAGAGACAGAGAGAGGGGCAGAGAGACAGAGAGAGAGGCAGAGAGACAGAGAGAGAGAGGCAGAGAGACAGAGAGAGAGACAGAGGGAGACAGAGAGAGATTGCCGAACCAAGTGGATGTCCGTCCAGGAAATGAAGGTAGAACACGCAGCTTTTCCTAATGCATTTCCTC
This sequence comes from Aplysia californica, assembly GCF_000002075.1. Lineage (NCBI taxonomy): Eukaryota > Metazoa > Mollusca > Gastropoda > Aplysiida > Aplysiidae > Aplysia > Aplysia californica. The sequence goes on along the minus strand of NW_004797763.1, from coordinate 339,366 downwards.
TTCCGACAGACAGACAGACAGCCAGACAGACAGACAGACAGACAGACAGACAGACAGACAGACAGACAGACAGACAGACAGACAGACAGACAGACAGACAGACAGACAAAGAGACAGAGACTGAGAGAGAGGTTGGGGGGGTAGAGGAGAGAGTTGGAGAGATGGAAAGAGGGGGTTGAGAGCGAGGTAGATATGTAAAGGGAAGGAGAGGGGACCGAGATATACGGAGAGGAATCTAAAGACAAAGAAATACATAGAGAGAGGCTGAGAGAGACAGAGGAAGATAGTTATATAATATGAGAATAATAGTTATATAATATGAGAATAATAGAGACAGAAAGAGAGAGAGGGAGCGAGAGAGAGAGAGAGAGAGAGAGAGAGAGAGAGAGAGAGAGAGAGAGAGAGATAAAGATGCAGAACATCTAAACTCTTTTAATTCGGTTAACCCTTTCGCCACCAGACCCACTCCACCAATAACCCTACAAAACAGCACCCACGACACACCATCTCCTGCAAGACATCAAAAGGGTTGAACAAGTACGTTCTCCCACCCTTCGTCCCCAACACTTCTCATCATGCATACAGTCTCACTCTGGCGTCTGGCTAGACCCTATCTCCATACGGAAGCGGAATTTAAATTTAGTAAATTTAACTCGCGTACTGGCTGACCTCCTCCCCTACCCCCCGGCCGAACCAATCTGATGTTGGCCAAGACTGCAGGCGAGGGTCGATCGGCATTCCCCGAGTCGCTCATTTGATTTCGCGCGTATTCAGCACATCTGTGACTTTTACGCCGGCTCCTATAGAGTTTTAAAACGACAGAGGAGCTTGATTAAGGGAGAAAGAAGAGGAGGGGAGGTTGAGGGAAAAAGGGCTGGAGGGGGCGAAGTTGGGGGTGGGGTTTGGGGACAAATTAGTTATGCCTGGTTAGGAGAAACTTTGCTGTGTAGTACATTCCAGTGAACCCCTGTGCCAGATAGCTTGCGGAAATGGGAA
>NW_004797763.1:333135-335698 GCF_000002075.1 Aplysia californica | reverse complement strand
CCTCTCTCTCTCTCTCTCTCTCTCTCTCTCTCTCTTAGCGTATTCCAAGAGGGTCCTAAAAACAATATCAATGTACGCCTTTGTATCATAAGTAGATCTAATCCCTCACGACTCTTACATCGGCTGTACAGTTTTTCCATCCTTCCATCTACTCGTCCCTACGTCTTCCCCTTCTCAATCAACCCACCAATCCTTTCCGTCTGTAATATGTTCATCAATCGATCAATCGATACTATTTTTATATCGGTGCACCTGCTTATCTGTCTACCTTTTTGCTTGTCTGTCTGTCTGTCTGTTTGTATGTATGTCTATCTGACTCTCTGTCTGTCTGTTCGTCTGTCTTTCTGCTTGTCTTGCTGTCTATCTGTCTGACTGTCTTGTTTGCAGGGTTGGGTGGCTGGCTAGTTGGCTGTCTGCCGAAATGTATACGTTAATAAAGGCACATAATATAATAATTCTACCTTAGTACGCGTGTACATAATCTATATAATCTACACTCCTTTAGGCAAAACCACGGAGCTGTGTAAAATCTATTCATGGCATTTTATTCAACTGCGCAATACGTGTATAACGTTACTTTTATTATTTTTGGTCTGACTTTTCTTTTTCAATAACGTCGGAATGTTGCAGTTGCAGTGAGTCACACATCACATTGCAGCAGTAGACGAGGCACTTGACAGATAAGGGCTGGGATGTTCTCTCGCGAGCTCTTTTGTTGTGCAGTAGGCCTAGGTAGCACTTGGCACGTGTTGTTTACCAAACACCATGTGTGCAAGAACTAGTCAACGACTTTATTAAGTGGTAGATCTAGCTTTCCCCGGAAAAGTTTTCCAAGGTCATAGATAAAATTAATTATGGAAAATCCAAACCAGATAGCAAAAGTATTGGGCGTTTTTGTGTGTGTTTGTTTGTTTTGGAGTGGTTATCATGATTAAGATCCGCTTCTGTAATGGGAACGCAATTTACAGAAATACAAAGAAAAGATTGTAAAAAAAATAGTGGATCGACGTAGATGAAGCGTTTGGTTCCCATTATACTTCCTTTTAATTTGGCTTGATCATGTCGACAGTGATGTCATATCTCAAAAGAGTCTCTCTCTCTCTCTCTCTCTCTCTCTCTCTCTCTCTCCCTCTCTTTCTCTCTCTCTTTCTCCCCCCCCCTCTCTCTCTCTCTCTCTCTCTGCTCGCTCGTACGCGCGTTATCATATCGGTGTGTTCTCTTTACTCAAACTCAAAGAAAAACTGATCGGTGATCTGGATTCATTACAGATGACCGTCTATTCTCTGTGCGTTTTCTACGTTGTATGACCTTCGATAAATGTTAATGTAGCTAAATTGTATAAAACTGGGGGGGGGGGGGGGGGGTGTTGCGTTTTTGTTGGGTTTTTTTGTGTTTTACGGCGCTCGCAACTGCATAAGGTCATATGATCGCGCGGGACACATTAAACATTTTCAGTTTGTAGCAAATTTCGAATTTTGTCCAGGTGGCTGCCGAAGCCACTCATGTCGATTTTAGACCACCAAGGGATCTTAAACGTGCGCAACTTGCACACGGGACCTCCGAGATATTTCGTCCTTATCCGAGACGGCTAGGTGTAGATCTTTCCTACCAGAAGATCAGGGGTGTGGCTGAAAGACAGCAGTAAGAAGGGGCCAAATAATAGCAGCAGAAAGGCTGCAGAAAGAGTCAGGAGGCCAGAGGAGGGGGCAAAGTAGGTGAGGGAGGGGGGGGGGTGCAGAAAGTGGAGATGAAAGCGACGACAGAACATTGCTAGAGAGCAGGAAAGGGGGGGTGAAAGGAGACAATTATTTTAGAGAAGAAAATTTTTCGGTCGCTACTCATATTCGAACCCGGGACCTTTGAATGAGAGGCGAATACCTTAACCTCTCGGCTACGAGAGCCCCAGTCTGTGCATGAAAAAAAAAAAGAACAACAGCAACGGTTGCAATGAGTACGAGCATGAAACGAAAAGAAAAGATCGATGATCTGCACTCTGCACACTCTACAGAAAGACTGATAAATAAAACAGTTGGTAAAGAGAACACAATCGATACGGGACCCGACACGCTTGTCGTGTAGTGTACATGTACCTTCGATCTTGCAGACCCGGGTCCGAGGAGACCACCTGTGCCGATCTCACAACTCGCAACTTGGGCTTGGCAATGAGTCGCTTTACCAAAATCCGGATAATATGTCAGTGCACCTCTTCGGTAAATAATAATAATATGTTATGAGTCGATTCGGCAAATATGTTAGAACTTCTTTGACATACAGGTTAGCATAACTTCAACAAATGGGTGCACCCACTTCAGCAGACGGGTCAGGAAAGTGAAAGAGAGTTAAGAGTCTGAATTCGGATAATGTCTTATTGAGGAGTATCCGATTATCCGGATTTTGCACACCTCTACTCGAAACTCACACCACGGCGTGCGAGCGAGCTGCCTGCTTGCTTACACAGGCGGAATTAATGAACACACGTAATGTACGACACTGGTTTCGATCGTTTCGATTATTATTATGGGTTTTGATTGTACCCAGTATGTCGTGTGATTTGAGGCGGGGG
>NW_004797763.1:327001-329279 GCF_000002075.1 Aplysia californica | reverse complement strand
ACACACACACACACACACACACACACACACACACACACACAGAGTCAGAGATGTCCAAACAGGTGTCTTGCTCTAGCCTTCAACAACGAACTGACCGGAACGAGAAGAAAGGTCAAGGGTGACCACCCACCCTGCCAACATTGTCTATGTCGATCAGGGCGGGGAAAGTTTCAAATAGACTGCGGTCAGACCACAAAGACTCTTACAACTCTAGTTCGAAAGTATGTAGGTATTCTTTGCGGCTTCTTTTTGTTATGTAGGCTAGCTTTTTTTCTGGAGCGTGGTGGATGATTGTTAAATTGCTGGGAGTTAACGGTGTGGTTTCCGGGGTGTGGAGTGTAGCGGTTTTGTTTAGTTTTAGTAGAGGTTTTACGGCGCTCGCAACTGCATAAGGTCATATGAGCGCCAGAAGATAAGAGGTGTTACAAGAGAGTAACAAACATAAAAAAGAAGGGGAGATATGGACAATCGATGTTTCAAAGGAAGGAAGAAGCAAACCACACCACAGCACCCGCCAACCACCCACTTGCAGCAGTTTGACGCTTCGGCCCCGCACGCAGAAGACCCGAGTTCAATTCCCGAATGGGGAGAGGACTCACTTGCCAAGCGAGTAGTGTAATTAATAAGAGTTCGTCCTAGATTTAGTGTCCTTCCGCGCGCTCCTCAAAAATAAAAATCGACACCCGCCAAACTCTAACATAGCCACAGCAAAACAAGAGAATAAATAAATATTATTTATGTATAAAAACATTTGCTGCCACATCCCTTACCCAGTTTCCAATTTTGATAATGTAATTACAGATGCAGGAGCCATCTATGTTCATGTTTTTGTTTTCGCCCTTGATTTTTCCCCCCGTAGCTGTTTAAAAAAAAAAAAGGAAAAAAAAAGGAAGAGAGAATATTGTTTGCTGGAAACATGACACCTGACTACTTTGCATACACTATTAATTAGTTTTGCGGGCCGTTTTTGTATTCGTTTTGTTTTGTTTTGATTTTGTCAGGTCATTTTATAGAATACGTGGCATTCCAGCGAGGTGACCGTGCAATTTCTCTGCTGTGGAGATATTAACCCTATCCGTACGCCTTGAGGTCATTTTGTACCCCTGGGGTTGTATATTCTTCCAATTAACAGTTTGTTTCAATATAATATAATTGTCTCCGGATTGAAATATGTACTCATTTATTTCCACAGGCAACCAGTTGCAAGTTCGTTGGATACAATACACCCAAAAGTAAGTCTATGTGTGTGTGTGTGTGTGTGTGTGTGTGTATATGTGTGTGTGTGTGTGTGTGTGTGTGTTTGTGTGTGTGTGTGTGTCTCCTTGGGTATGTGCCTATCTTTCTGTCTATCCATGTGTAGGTGTGTGTATACTGTGTGTATACTGTGGGTGTATGTGTATATGTGCGTGTGTGTATGTATATATGTGCGTGTGTGTGTATGTGTACGTGAGTGTGTGAGTGTGTGTGTGTGTGTGAGAGAGAGAGAGAGAGAGAGATTGTTTTTAGTAGTATAGTATAAGGTTTTACGGCGCTCGCAACTGCTAAGGTCATATGAGCGCGCGAAGATTGTTTTTAAGCTTGTGTGTTTTAATTCCGCACCAGAAAAAACATGATGATTTCGCATTTTACGCGTAGGTGATAAATTAACTGTCTGTAATCTGATAATCTCCCCACGATTCTTCTAATTTTTTATGACTTTTATTTACTACGTAGGGTCCTATACGTATGTGATTAATTATCAGCAGCTTGTTATTTAATTTTATCTTTTTTTTTCTTTGTTTGTATTTTCTTCTTTTTTTTTTGTTACTCGATTTTGATTTGTTTTGTTTGTTGTTGTGGTCCTTTAATGGTGGGAAATCGAAATCGTTCTACGATTTCTGTATACTTTGTGAGCTGTATTTACTATGTTATACGCTCGTACGCGTACTCTCTCTCAATCATCACTAGCGGTGTTTTTTTTTTCGTTTTGAGTGTTTGGTTGTTTTGTTCAGGTTTGTTTGTTATTTTTGTGTGTTTTAATTATTTGTGATTGCGATTCGTCAACAGCCCCAGGCTGTGCCGTTTTAAGATTACTTTTTCTCACTTCGATTCGAAATGCTAGTGGAGGATCTTTTGCAAAATCGCTGTTCTCCTGTATATCTCTTTCTGTCACTGCCTCTGTCTCTCTTTGTCTCTCTCTCTCTCTCTCTCTCTCTCTCTCTCTCTCTCTCTTTCTCTCTCTCTTTCTCTCTCTCTCTCTCTCCTTTATTCACTTCCTCAGGACTCCCCACCCCAAACA
>NW_004797763.1:323097-324478 GCF_000002075.1 Aplysia californica | reverse complement strand
CCCCCCCACCTACCAAATCCCTAACTGATGTTTTTCATCTGTTTTTAATTTTGTTTTGCTGGCCGTATGTTTTCCTGTGTGCGTGTGAGGAGGAGGGGGTTGTTTCGTTTGTGTTCTGTTCTGTAATTCATAATATATCATTCATTCATTCTTTCATTCGTTCATTCATTCATTCATTCAATATTCGTTTAAATTCATTTGCCTATTAATTCTTTCATTGGTTTTATATTTTTCTCGGGGGAGTAGAAAAGGGAGGGAGGGGGACGAATGGGGTAGGGGGCTTTCGACCCACAGCATTCCAACAGGGAGTGCTTGATTCTTTTCTCTTTCCATCTGTACAGTCTTTTAATTAACATCTATCCAATTAATGACTCGTAATCATCAGTCTTCCCCCTGCAGGAGATTGACTCCACACAGCTACACAAACCATTCATTGTTTCAATGTTGTTATTGCTCTGTCCGCTTTGGACTTTGGTTGTCCTGAGATTTCGATGCAGTATTGTTTTGTTGGTGTTTTTTTGTTTTTTGTTTTTGTTCGTTTCTTGGTGTTTGTTTTTGGTTGGTTTTGTTTTTGGTAGTTTCTTGTTTTGATATACTGTTTGTTTCTCTTTATTTCTATTTGTTATAATATATTTGTTTTTGGATTTCGTTTTGGTTTTGCTTCTTTTGTTTTGTCTGCTGTTGTTATTGTTTTTGTTTCGGTGAAATTTCAGTCTTTGGGTGTCGGGGGGGGCGTTAAACATTTGCATTTAGAATGAACAGACGTTGTCATTGTACTGTGCCTGTCAGGAAGCGAGAGGGCGGTGTCAATACTGACTCACTTGAGTTAATTATTGTTGGAGGTTTGCTGTGGCTCGTTCAATTATGCACTGGTTTTCTCGAAGATGGAATGGTGACTTGAACTACACGTTCAATACAGCACGTTGACACACGTGACACACAGACATTCTGGCCTCACAACAGTTATAAATGCAATTACCTCAGTCTAACTGCTATGGAAGCCAAAGGGTGAAATGTTATAGTGTTCAATGCAACCGTTATTATTAGGCCTACTTTTTTCTGTTTGGTCCGTGGAGGCGCTGTGTCGAAGCTTTACTCTTCGCAGCTCTAACTGTCCGGGTTTTTTTGTTTTGTTGGTCAATGCGCTTCTCTTTACTCAATCAAATAAACACGCAAGTTGGGCGGAGCCCGGGGAGATAATGGTGGTGGTTTCTACTGGGATGAAATTATTGACAGTGGTTGAAAGGAGGAATGAATAAAGAACACCGCGTTCGCTCGTTGACTACACGCTTTACAAGGTTTCAGCAGACCCTCTGCATTTTCTTGTGTAAGGTTTCCTTTCAATTTACGCAGATCATAATTGCTCCCCTTCCTCATACCC
>NW_004797763.1:320983-322043 GCF_000002075.1 Aplysia californica | reverse complement strand
GCCCCCCCCCCCCCCCCAAAAAGAAACGTCATGTCTTGTTCTTCTTGTTCTGGGGGTTTTTGTGTGCTCTTTTTGTTCTTGTTTTTATTCTTGTTGTTTTTTTAATTTCTTGCTCTTGTTCTTGTTTTTGCTCTTGCTTTTAATTGTACTTGGCCATGTTCTTCTGCTTCTGTGTCTTCTTTTTCTTCTTTGTGCGGAGAACCAAGAAGAAGGAATTCATACTAGACGTCTCTCCAGGCGCTAAGCGCTTAACCCTATCCGTACGTCGTGTTTTACTATCGTATCCATACGACGTGAGGAACTCTGTGCCACCACTTTTCAAAGAGGAAATTTACTCGTTAATCTGATATGTACGCTTTGCATAGCAGTCTGTCAAAATGACTTTTTGAGAAATACTGAAAGTTTTAAAGACATCTTCGTACTAGAAGTATTCTAAAATTTGAAGAATACAACCCCGGGGGTACAAAATGACCCCAGAGCGTACTGATACGGGTAACGTATAAAAAGGGAACGTGCAGTAGAAATATCTAAATTCATATTTTTAGTTTCTTGTAACCTGAACGTGCATATCGAATAGCAGAATGGGGATTTATGTCCCTTCTTTCCGACCTGGTCGTCCCGGGTATCACACGAGGTCAGCATCTCTCCAATACAGGTTTCTGACCTGCAGTTTCCCTCAAGGTTTCGTTTTGAGTTATGAAGATCATATTTCCGCTGGGGTTGACTTGCCACGGAGGAGGGTGAAACGAGCTGTCAATGACATAACGCTGTTGCTATTGTTGTTGTTGTTGTTTGTTGCTGTTGATGGAGTCTTTTGTTGTAGTAGTTGCTCTACTTTAAAAAAAACACAACTATTTTGCTGTTGTTGCTGTTGTTGTCCGTTGTAGTTGTTGTTTTTCTTGTGTTGTTGTCTTTGTTGTGACTGGTGTTTCGACAAGCCGAGCGGTGATTTACCTTCGGATATATCTAATTACAGGATTGTTTGGGAGTATGTGTTTGTTTGTGTGTGTGTGTATGTGTGTATGTGTGTGTGTGTGTATGTGTATGTGTGTGTGTGTGT
>NW_004797763.1:318502-320702 GCF_000002075.1 Aplysia californica | reverse complement strand
CCCCAACCAAAACTCTTCGCATTCAGAAATTGAATTCATATATCCTACCTGAAACGGCAAAGAGCCTGACTGACCTGTGGCTTTATCACAGACACCGGTAGTTTCCAACAACTTACGAGAGGGTGGTTGGCGGGTGCTCTGGTATGGTTTGATTCTTCTTTCCAATCGAACATCTATCGTCTTTATCTCCCCTCCTTCTTTTTTGTGTTTGTCACTGTCTTGTAACACCTCTAATCTTCTTATATGAGCTTATTGTGTTGCAAGTGCCTTAAAACACTAACTAAAACAAAAACTAAAACACTGACGAATGTAGCATCCTGAGCAGCATAACACTGACCAATCCATCCCCGTCTCCCTCCCCTCTCCCTCTCCTCCCCTCTTCTCCCCTCTTCTCTCTCCTCCCTTTATCCCTCTCCCCACCTCTTCATCCCTCCTCACCCCCACCCTATCCCTCCACCCTCACCCCCTCTTATCATGACGAGACTCGCTACACAAACTACAACTACAACAACAGCATCGATCTCCGTTTTCCCTAGCTAATTTCATTTTACACCTGAGATGCCACCCGCCCGTCCCCTATCGCCATTTGTCGGCCGGACGCGGTCACCAGCCCTGAATGCCGGCCTTTGTCCGCGCACACAAAGCTTGTCCGCCCCGCTACACCCTCGCCAACTCCTCACGGAACGCCCAGAACCACCGGAGGATTATCCCCTTTCCTCACCCCTTTACCTCTTTAGTCCGGCAGATGATGATGATGCCGATTGACCATCGCGCAGGTCATGGCGTGCGTTTGTCCAACTAACAGGGCGGGATTGTGTGTCCACTCAGTGTCCATTTCACAGTCTGTTTGACCAGCTCCGGCCGCCACTGCTTGGATAACGTTACCCGGGAAAACACGGCTATTCGCTGTGCCATGTTACACACGTATTAGATACACACATTTTACACAAAGCCTTTTCTGTCAGCCGGCTTGACTCGGGTGTGTATAATTGAGAACTGTAAAGAACGAGAACTCGACGTCTGCTCTGTAGAGGTTTGGCTCTTCGCCGTGGGTACAGGAGATTTGAGTTCGATTCCAGAGTGGGGATGTTGTTTTGGTATCCCTTTCAGCAATGGTTGATCCTTACAGGTAGGGGTTGAAGCCGCCCGACTCCTTTCTGATGTGATTTGTGTCCAAGGGGTCCTGGAAAAGTTTAAGTTACAATTAAAAACAGTTTAAGAATAAAAGGTATGCGACAGAACTGCCTAGACTTTTTTAACGCTGTCTCCTTGGAATGTTACTATTACATCTGGTATCAGGCTGGGCTATAGCGCGAATGGTCATGGTTCGAATCTTCAAATTAGATTTTCTTTAAACTTGGGTTGTTCGTTGTGCTCCCAGGGCTCTCCATCCGCGTTTCAAATTATCTTACAGTTTTGAAAGGGTCTTTAAAGTGGGTATGTTCTTTGTTCACATTCAGCCAGGGTTGGCCCTAACAGGTACAGTCAAAGTAGCCCACCTCTCCTTTCTCGTGTGATTTGTGTCTATTGGAGGCTTTTTCATTTTTACGAGGGCTTTAAATCCTTACAAAGGCTTTGAGTCCCCAAAAGTATTACCCTTAAGCGCCAGCATCACGTCTGTATTAGAAAACATTAAGTTATTTTATCCTTCGTGCGTGCCTAATGGCGGTAAATTAAACAAGATGAGTAAGTTAACGGCATCGAAGAGAGATCTTTTCAGGGAATTTAATGTTCCCAATACCTGTCTCCATTAGATTTTGTTTCCTAGCGGTGCGTGAAGGTGCGTCACGAATCCAGAGAAAGGAAATTAAGGGGGAAAAAATCAACTCCTAATGTCATCATGTGAGTGTGACTGTGAGTGGTGTGTCTCGCGTCTTCTTAGTCTGTGCGATGGAGTGCGAGGGCTTCTGTCTTTTGAGTTTTCCCAAACGTATTTAAAATCGAGTTATCCCTTCAAGTGCGTTGAACTGTTATAGGGTACTGAGTTAAAAGGTTATAGCTGGTTTGTCTTTTTCTTGTTTTAATTAGTTTCAGTATAATGTCTCGGTATAAGTGAGAGAAAGACGGAAAGAAAGGGGAAAAAAGGAAGAAAGAAAAGAAAGAAAGAAAGAAAGAAAGAAAGAAAGTGACGGGAGGGAGATAGAGAGGGCATGATAAGAGAGGCAGTGGAGGGAGGAGTGAGAGAGAGAGAGAGAGAGAG
>NW_004797763.1:314935-316558 GCF_000002075.1 Aplysia californica | reverse complement strand
CGGGGCTTGTTTGACTCTCAAACCAGAAGTAACCCTCGCCCTCGCCTCAGACAATGGCGCCATTGTGAACAGAGTCCGGAACAGGAAATGAGAAGCTGGCGCTCCAGGATAATAATAGTCACCAAGGCCGCATCCTTCTCACACAGTTTGCAGTGTGCTAGACGCCCAAAGTGTAGGCGCGTGCGTACAGCCTGCGTTATAAATCATTGCTCTGACGTCATCGTGCATCCGGTGAGATGAGTACATCGCCCATTTACACAATTTAAACTTGTTGTAGATCTACTATTTCGTAGTAGTTTATGTCATCTGGAGTTTTTATTCAAGTGTTTATTGTCTAAGCGTGTAGCTGCAGATTTTATATTATTATTTGTTATCATATTGCCTTACATTGTAGCCCACACCACCTTAAATCTGCTACCGAGGAAATACACGGTAATTTAAGAACTTAGTAATAATAATAATATCTTCTTAAAGTATAATCGTGGGTGGTTGGCGGGTGCTCTGGTGTAGTTTGCTTCTTCTTTCCTATCAAACATCTATCGTATTTAATTTTATCTCCCCTCCTTCTTTTTTGTGTTTGTAACTCTCTTGTTACACCTTTAATACTCGGCACTTATATGAACTTATTGTGTTGTAGGTGCCGTAAAACACACACTAAAAAAGAGTATAATCCCACGTGTCGATTCGTTTATGTAGGGTGTTGTTTATTTAATTACAGAGAGGCTCATCGGAATGACCGCAGCCATTGAGCACACGGGGAAAGCAAGGTTGACAAAGACAAAAGAAGAATAATGAAGAATCAAAGAATCGGGTGTAATTAATTACAGGAACCTTTCACCCCAGACTGTTTCCTGACAGTACCACACGGTCTGTGGTATAGCGGAGAGTACTGATGTGATCTCGGCTCCGGTGCTAATTAGTGTGGTGCGATTTTGAGGAAACGAATCTTCATCAACGCTTCGAATAGTGAAGTTACTATTCGTGCTATTCGACAGAAGTTACTATTCATGCTATTCGAATATTTATTACGAATGGTTTCGTCTTATTATAAGTACACCAGCAACATTTGCCATCCAATGCTTTTGTTGGCTCCATTTATCAGTCTGTCTCTTACTCATCAATCGCCAAGTGGTGTGTGGTTGCTTGTTGCTTGGGTATTGTTTGCTCCTTCTTTCCATTCAAACATCTCGTCATTTCCCTTCCTGCTTCTTTTACGTGTATGTTACTTTCAAGTGACACCTCTCATCTTGGGTATTCATGTAACCTAATTTTGTTGCAATTACCGTAAAAATTCGATTTTTTAAAGCCACCAAAATTACCATGTACAAAAGTATTGCTATATTAACTCCATTATTTTAGATAAAATATGCTTTAATTATGCTTAGTTGAGAAAAAGTAGATGAAAATTCTTAACCTGTAAAAATGACATGGTATTAGAATGACTGTGCCACGCTTCGAATAGTTGTGAACGGAGGAAATTTGTGAATGACGAATAGTGAAGAGTGTACTCTTCTGATCTCGGCTCCAGTACTAATAAGTCTGGAGCGTTAATTCCTCATTTCCTGTGTCCGCCCGATGCGCGCGCGCATGTCGGTTTCATTGTGTCAGGACTGCGGGGGGAGG
>NW_004797763.1:309271-310563 GCF_000002075.1 Aplysia californica | reverse complement strand
CATTCTCTCTCTCTCTCTCTCTCACTATTCTACTGAGTGTGGAAACTGGCAATTTGTAAAGCTTTATACAGGGTGCCCTCTACGGACGATCGCCCGACTCGATCGCCTCAAAAACAAACGTGTTTGTTTTCAGTTTCAGGCGATCGAGTCGGGTGATTGGCCCGGTCCAGACGTAGTGGGCACCCCGTATTAGATTTAGAATCTTTTTCTATATTTCATTATGTTTGCTTCTCTTTAACTTTTTAACTTAGCGGACTCTCATGTCCTATCGGCAGCAGGCCAAAGGCGATGACACGGATCATTTTGAATTTAAAGCATCATACACAATCAGAAACTCAAATGTGCATACTATTTCATGGTATGAATTTTGTTGCCAGGGTGTTTAAGGAAACAACTAAAAAACATGTTTGAATATCAAAGTTATGTTTCTTTCTTTAAAATTTGATGCCCCCCCCCCCTTAAAAAAAAAACCCACATCTATAAGCTTTGTCGAAAGATTTGAACGTGTGTCCTCAGTGAATTGTATCTCGAAAGCCAATGTCTTTACACTGTGCTTCAGTTCTGCAATACCCATGTCTGCCCTGTACTGAGTGGTATTGCAATTACTGAGTGGTATTGCAATTTCGTTGGTTGTTAGAGAGTGAAATTACGGAGTCCTTTATTTCTACGGCATTTCTCTTACTTTCGTTCTAACCAACGATTCGCTTAGCGAGTGGTTGAAGGGCGCCCCTGCATGGTAGCCTAGGTCCTACTTCTTTGACGTGCATTTTCTACTGGTATGTTTGTTTATTTTACTTTTATTTTTTGTTGGTGGTTGGCGGGTGCTCTGGTGTGGTTTGCTCCTTCGTTCCTATCAAACATCTATCTTCCTTATCTCCCCCCCCCCCCTTTTGTGTTTGTTACTCTCTTTTAACACCTCTAATCTTCGGCACTTATATAACCTTAATGTGTTGCAAGTGCCGTAAAACACTTACTAAAACTTTGAAAACTGTTATTTTTCCTTACAGCAAATGACCGTCGTCATCTTTGCTAAGAATAAAACCAGTATGTTTTGTTTTTGTCATGTTTTTAGTTTTGTTTTTGTTTTTGTCTTTGTTTTTTGTTTTTTTTAAGCGCTGATGTTTCAGATTGTTGGTTAGCCCACGAGGCTCCGCCTGAGTTGTCTCTGATTGCTGCGTGACCGTCTTCAGACGTGCGTCACCAGATCAAGGAAATGATTTGGCTTGTAGGAAAATGCGTGGTGTGGGTGGAGGAGGGGGGAGGGCGAGATGTGTGTGTGTGTGTGTGTGTGT
>NW_004797763.1:307809-308968 GCF_000002075.1 Aplysia californica | reverse complement strand
GTGGGCGGAAGGGGGTGGGGGGAGGGGGCGGTGAGAGGGCGTTGATCCTGAAGAAGACAGGAGTTGACAAGGAACATTTTCCATTTATAAAATCAGCAAATTGCCTTCCTGTTTTTCAGCGAAGCTGTTTATGAAATGTTCTAAATTCACTTCCCTGAGAAAAAGTGTAGAATTTGATTGTGTCTCTCGTCTTGTACCTTTCTATTTATCTGTCTCGTTGTGTCGGTTTTATGGATTTCGTTCGAGGCTGGAGCTGATTTCCTCATTTCAGTGGGTGGTTGGTGGGTGCTCTAGTGTGGTTTGATCCTTCTTTCCTATCAAACTTATATCGTCCTTATCTCTCCTATGTTTGTCACTCTCTTGAAACACATCTAACCTTCGGCACTTTTATGACCTCAGTGTGTTGCAAATGCTGTAAAACTATTTCTAAAACAAAGCAATAAAGATGTGCTTTTCTTTACTGAAAACTAACCAAACAAATGCGTGACGCATGCATGACTTCTTAGAGGAGAAGGATATAAAATACCAGCAGTAATACAAAGTGGGTGGTTGGTGGGTGCTCTGGTGTGGTTTGCTCATTCTTTCCTTTCAAACATCCTAATCTCTTCCCCTTCTTTTTCGTGTATGTTGCTCTCTTGTAACACCTGTAATCCTCAGCACTCATATATATGGCCTGGTTGTGTTGCAAGTGCCGTAAAACTCTTACTAAAAATATAAAGACTGACGGAGATGCTCGATTTATCGGTTTTCAGTCTAACATTTAATATCGTACACTCTGAACTGCATTGAATAATGAGGTGCACCCCGTGTATGTTTGCTCAGGGCAAACAACGTGCACTTGGTAAACTCTATTTCACCATCTCAGCATATTTGCTCAGATGCATGGCGAGGTCTTATGTCTTAGTAAGCACTAAGCACATACGTGACGAGCGCAGACACATGCACACACGTACACGCACGTACTCACACACACACACATACTAATAAGTACACACACACACATACACACACACGTACACACTCATATAAACAAACACACGTGCACGTAGTCTCTCTGTTCTCTCTCTCTCTCACTCTCACACACACACACACACACACACACACACACACACACACACACACACACACACACACACATACACACACATACACATACGTA
>NW_004797763.1:304014-307162 GCF_000002075.1 Aplysia californica | reverse complement strand
GTCTTTATCTCTCTCTCTCTCTCTCTCTCTCTCTCTCTCTCTCTCTCTCTCTCTCTCTCTCTCTCTCTCTCTCTCCCTCTCTCTGCACCTTGCTCCGTAGATGGTGTTTGAAGTACACATTATAGTATTTTATGTCTGCGACCGTTAATGCGTCTATGCCATCTCTCTCCAATTTATACTGTATTTGCCTCTCTCCCAGGTACGGTTTTTAACGTTACAGGTATTTTTGCAGATTAAAAACATGGTGTTGGTTTAACTAAGTAAATAGGAGTACCCTGAAAAAATCGATGTTTTTGTGTTTTAAGGCGCTCGCAACAGCATACGGTCATATGAGCGCTCGGGACAAATTAAACATTTTCAGCTTGGTAAGAATTAATATTGAATTTTGCCCAGGTGGCGGCTGAAGCCTACTCTTATCAATTTTAGACCTCCAAGGGATCTTTAACTTGCACACAGAACCTCCGAGATTGGTCACCTTTATCCGAGAAGGCTAGGTGTTCGATCTTACCTTCCCTAAGATCAGGTGTGTGGCTGAAAGACAGAAGTAAGAAGGAGCCAAGGAGTAGCAGTAGAAAGGATTCAGAAAGAGTCAGGAGCCCAGGGGAGGGGGGCAAAGGGAAAAAAATCTATAACACCACGGTTCAGAAAGTGGGCGATTGGCTGGTGCCCTGGTGTGTTTGCTCCCTCTTTCCCATCAAACATCTATTGCCCTAGTAATTTTTCCTCCTTATTCTCTTTGTATGTTGCTCTCTTACTCTTGTAACTCCTCTAATCTTCGGCTTAAAGTGACCTATTTCAATTTATATTGCTTGTATTGTAAACCTCTCTCTAAAACTAAACGGTTCAGAAAGATTTTGACCGACCGTCAACGCAACAAGTAGTGTTGTGTTGTGCCCAAGCCGAGGACGCGCGTGGTGGATTTTGACAGGATTAAATAATCAAATGCCTCTGTTTCCACGGCGCTGAATTATTCATCATACCGGGACAGAGCGCTCGGCGTGTGTCAACTTGCCTTGCGTGTGAACTTCAATTGGTCACAGAGCTTGGAGAAGGACGAAAAACGCATACATTTCACGTTTTGTTTAGTTATATATTTAAGAATTTTCCTGCACTTGCAACACAGTAAGGTCACAAAGTGCCGAAGAGTAGAGGTGTTGCAAGACGTGCAACATACACGCGAAAGGAGGAGAGAAAAGGATGATAGATGTTTGATAAGAAAGAAGGAGCAAACCACACTAGAGCACATTGACCTGAAATTTAGGGGGTGGGGGTTTCAGGAGGGTGGAAAGGGGTGGAAGCACAAGGTATGCGTCATCTCATCGTGGAAATAATAACAGTGCTTTACAATAAATAACCCATGCCTCTTTGCTCTTTGTCTATACGAGTTCAAAATTAAATTACACTGCTGTTAAGTCGTGAATAGTACGTACATAACTATTATCTTCTCTTTGGATTCTCAACAACCATTATGTCTGGTGACATTTCATTTACTAGGTCTGCGGTCTAAGTGAATATATGGAGGAGTAGTCATTCAAAGATAATTGTAGAGTAGTGCCTTTCTTTCCCGTTTTCTTACCGACTACTACCATTCTTCACTGTAACAATGTTTCACCAGTGGATGACTGAGGTCACTTTTTTGACAAACATTGTTTCATAAATAAAATAAAAACAGTCAGACAATTGATCTAAACAGACAAGGATGAGAAAATGAAAACAAAAAGTGTGAGTACCGCCTATTTCGTCTCGTAGTCTTCACATTATGGTAGTCACGTATTCGCTGTGTTTACATCTGGGTGGTTGGCGGGTGCTCTGGTGTGGTTTGCTCCTTCTTTCCTATCAAACATCTATCGTCCTATCTCCCCTTCTTCTTTTTTTATGTTTGTTACTCTCTTGTAACACCTCTAATCTTCTGGCGCTCATAATATGACCTTATGCAGTTGCGAGCGCCGTAAAACCTCTACTAAAACAAACAAACAAAACATCGCAAACATCGCACTCTGTCTCATTCTCCACGTCTGTGGAACGAAACTGACAGTCAGTCTTGCCAGCTGGGCTGGTGTTGTCAATGTGTACGCTCTGACTAAAGGCCAGGATGTGACACGTACGACGCATTAGAGCGTTTTAAGATTTCTCTTAGCACAAGGAGACCAGAGCCTCGAGGGATTCTGCCTTCTACCGAGTTTTCTCATGGGGGAGTGGAGAGTGGGGAGTAGTAGAACTGTGACTATTCGAATATACTGTTCAACATTCAGGATTTTCCGCTATTCACAGTTATTCGAAAGGTGGTAAAGCCCTTTCGAATGCCGAGTGATTTTTTCGGGCAGTAGATTTATGGACAGTTAATTGTCTCAACCCGACATCAAATTAAATCACATTATATATCTGAAATCATTGAGGTAAATGCAACAATATTTAGTATTTGATTATTACGATACAGAACAAAAAGAAGTGCCATCTAGAATAAATGTTGCTGACGGACGAAAAACTATTTGCACATGGTATTCGAATAGCGCGAATGTTGACCCCATACTTCGAAGCTTCGATACATTTTCCTTTCCTCAAAATTGCACCTCACCGCACTAGAGAGTAACAGACTGGAAACTCGTAAGAGGTCTCGGTTGAGAAGTTATAGGGTCGCGAGATTGGTGGTATCTGTCACCTCCATGTTTATTGGATGACTAAAAGCCTCTCTGGAGGCTTGGGCCACGCCGTTACACATTGGACAATGACATATGACCTGGATTACGGTACGAGCGACCTGGATTCCAGTCTCCAACGGCCATAATTGAACTCAATTTTCAGAATGGGATTTTTACTTCTTTTCTCTTTCTTGACTTGGGGTCATTGTTCTGGTTTGATGCCCCTTTCAACACAGTAAGATTATTCAAGAGGAGGGACCTACGAATTTAACGTTTTTCTCCGAATGGAACAAGCCAGACGAGTGGAGAGCCGTAAAAACTGCCCCAAATAACTCGGGTTTAGAATACCCCTTTTGGGATTCGAACCAGAGCCTTCTGCTGTGTAGCCCAGCATTATATTAGGTCCTATTTATTTACTCTCTCTCTATCTCTCTCTCTCTCTCTCTCACTCTCTCTCTATCTATCTATCTATCTATCTATCTATCTATCTATCTATCTATCTATCTATA
>NW_004797763.1:300593-303883 GCF_000002075.1 Aplysia californica | reverse complement strand
ATCTATCTATCTATCTATCTATCTATCTATCTATATATATATATATCTCATTCTCTCTCTTTCTCTCTCTCTCTCTCTCTTTCTCTCTCTCTCTCCTCTCTCTCTCTCTCTCTCTCTCTCTCTCTCTCTCCACATAAGTTTACACGTTCCACTTTTCTTCCACGAAATCCTTCCAGCTCAGTTTCTATTCGAATCTTGTCTCTTGAATGGAGTTGTTGTTGTTCTTATTCAGCACTTTAACGAACTCTTTCTAATTGTTCAATTCTGTATTATGCGTTCAGATTTTGATATTTCAAACAAGCTGTTGTATTTTTGTTCTCGTTCTCGTTGAGACCTTTTTTTTAACCACGCAGAAGTGTTTGTTCATTTTGTTGGTGGTTGGTGGGTGCTCTGGTGTGATTTGCTCCTTCTTTCCTATCAAACATCTATCGTGCTTACCTCTCCTCCTTTTTTGTGTTTGCATACTCTCTCGTAAAACGTTTAATCTTTGGCACGTGTATGACCTTATTGTTTTGCAAGGGCTGTAAAACTCTACTAAAACTTAAATTTTGTTTGATAATTTCAGAGCGTGCAGCTAATGTTTTGTGTTTTGTTTCTGCAGGGGGAGTTCAAACGACACGGCCGTTAGCGAGGCAGTGGTGCTGTTGTGGGTGAGTACAGCTGAAACAAAACTCAGTTGTGAAGTTATGTTCTACTTTCAGTCTTGTCATCCCTCTGTTAGTCTGTCTGTCTGTTTGCCTGTCTGTGTCTCTTTCTCTCTAGATATCACTCTGTCTCTCTCTATTTTCTCTGCCTCCCTCCTGCCTGCCTGACTCACTCTCTTTCTCTCTCTCCAAGATAAAGCCACACCGCTGCAGCTTGTGTAACTGGCCAGTGCTCTGGCTGGTGTTGGTTTTCTCCTTCTCCCCTGTTGAAGAAGTAGCCGTGATTGTGCATAATGTGTACGTGTTTGTTCCGACTATCATAGGAAAACACCGTTTATTATGATGCATGACGCTGTCTTTTCTCTGGGTTCCCTTTCATCTTGCTAGCCTCATGAACTCTGTATTTAGTTGTAGGCCTTCATCAGAGATCAGGAAGTCGATATTGTATCTGGATGTGATCTGCTGCTGCCAGATAGCGGGTGGTCGGAGGTAGGCGGACAAAAACAAGGGTAAAAAGTCGCTTGGTCTTCACACGAGGTCAGACTAGACTATGGCGATTATGATGCTTAACTCATTCCGGACGAGCATTCTGTTTATTCGACAAGGTTTGAAGGTGTGCTGTTTTGGGGGGCATATCTTCGTTATTCAAACAGATTTTTCGATTGCGTTTTCTTTTTCTGTAACTTTGCATGGCACGCAACAACATGCCGTATACCGTTGAAATATGCAAACTCGTGTTTCTTTTTTGTGTGTGTTGGTTTGAAATGTGTGAAAGTACTGCTTTTGCTCTTCTGCTGATCAAACATTGGTGTGAGTTCATATTGTTGGCGAGTGCTGTTTTGTGTGATTTGCCCCTTATTTCCTATCAAACATCTAGCGTCCTGATCTTCCCCTTTTCTTTTTTGTGTCTGTTGCTCTCTCGTAACACCCCCAATCTTCAGCACTTATATTATGACCTTATTGTCTTCCAAGTGCCGTAAATCTCGAGATCTTATCAAAAGTAAGAGAACCTATTTGTGTCCGCTACGTCATTAAAGGGTCAATGTACCAGACTGAAATGTGAGATCCGGGATTTGATATGCGAGTTGATTGGTCTTTATGGAAGGGCGGAAAGTGGGAGGGGAAGGGGGGGTGAGTGGTCAGCGTGATATTGTTCGTGACGTATCTGCATGGCAGATGGCCAGAGATGGGCGCACACCGGACACCGAGACGGTTATCTCGATGTGTGACGATGCCTGTGTTTACCTGTCAACTGTGACCACAGGTTTGCTGGCCGGAGAGTTAGTGGGAGAAAACAACCCCGGACTCAGAGCCAAAGGGGTTTATCTGAATACATGATTGCTTGCATGCTATGAAGGCAGGTGTCGAGAGGTGGTTGTTCATGGCGCTCAAAGTTAAGCCTAAGCCTATTATTAGTCAGTTTGAATCCTCGGAGCAGAGACCGTATTTATTATCATTGCCTCGGAGTACCCTGTCTTGGACTAAAGCCAAAAGGTGTCTTCTGAATCATCGAGTTCCAGCTTTGCGACAGAAATTGGTGATCATGGTTCGTCGTTCATTTTTTTGCTCGAAGCTCTCAAAAACAAAATAATACGTATTATTATTATTATTATTATTATTATTATTATTATTATTATCCTCATCATCATCGGTATTATTATCACTATTTTTTATTATTATCATTATTATCCTGGTGTTTCCCCATCACCCATCTGTTAAAGCTTTCCTAGTAAGTTGCTCTGCGTAGTCAACCTTCGATTCTTCTGAATACATGTACTTCATTGCTGTTAAAGAAAATGTCGGGAGTGGGAGGGTTAGGGTACTGGATAATAGTGATAGCCGGTTCAAAACTAGTCTGTGCCGTATGACAAAAACAAATTCCCAAAAATTGTACCTTGTCCAACTTTAGTCTGAACTGGGTTCTTATATATATATTCGAAGTGTGTATGGCTCTATGTATATTAAATATTATACTATATACGCAACACACGTGTGTTTGTTTATAGTGTATGCTTGTGTGTAAGGGGGGGGTGGAAGGGAGGGGGGGATAGGAGTTGGTGTGCGTGCGTGTATGTTTGTAAGCCTGTGTCAACGTACAGGGAACGAAACCAAAGTTCTGACAGACTGTAATTTTATTGTCAAATCATTACCTGTTTGACCGAAGAAAGAGAGAAGGGACGAGAAAAGGAGTTTGGGGAAAAAGGGGCGTGGTTCGTTCCACAGATTCCCGTTAGGCTTCACTTCGTCATTGTCGTTGTTGCTGTGGTAGAGATAGAATCTTTCGGACTCTACACCTGAGGAGTGGGTGGACATTTTGATACGACACAAACAGAGCTCTTTGTTACTGGTGTAATGGTCGATTGCAGGAAGGAGCAGATAAGATAGGGCGAGGTGCCCGCTCGACAAGCAAGGTGGCGACGTGACTCAACGACCAGTTATGTGGACCTGGGGCCAGAAGTCGTTTAATTTGTGTACACACGGGAGAGTGGAGATTGTCCAACGCAGGCAATTATCATGATATCAGCTTAGGTGGATAATGGCTGCCGTCTAGTTTTTCTCCTTTAAGTTTAAGGCCTGTTCTCTCTGTTTCTGCCTTTCTCTGTGACTTTCCCTATTTCTCTCTCTCTCTCTCTCTCTCTCTCTCTC
>NW_004797763.1:294055-299135 GCF_000002075.1 Aplysia californica | reverse complement strand
ACAGCGAGACCTACCTGCAGGCACTTACGCCTAGACCCTGTAAATGGCTTTCTCTCCAGAACTCGATTTGTGTGTCTGCCACGTTATACCTTAAATCCCTTTCACCACTTCTTTTCATTGTCCCTTATTTCTTTTCCTCCCTGCTGCTCTCAGCGGAGCTGTTGAGCGAGCACATTGGTGCAATTTCTTGTCTAGTTTTTCCCTCTCGTGGTTCTTTTACTTGGTGCTGCAGCCCCATGTCATGAGGCTTTTAAAAAAGTCTGCGTCGTGTTTTTGACACCCAGAAGTCCGATACGTTGGGAGATTTGTGTTTTTTTAATGCGCGTCTCCCGTTGTACCATTTCTTCATATTCCTTTTGTAAAGCGAACTTGTATCCTATGTTATCACTGCCTTAATAGGGGTGCAGTTGGAGTTGGAGTGGGGGTAGGAGTTGGTGATGCGTGCGTTATCTTTAGGAAATAATTTTTAAGTGTGTCAGTAAACAAGTACCGTTTCCGCAAGTGAAGTGTCTTTGTCTTTGGGTCTTTAGCTTAGGTCATCGCGGTGTAAGCTGTGTTCATGGCGCCCTTTCGCTGTCTGTCGACATACCCCAGCAGCCATGTTCGCTTCACGCCGTAAAAATCCAAACCATGAAGTATCTGCCCAATCTGCCAGGAGGTAAAACTCCTCTAATGGACTCACCTTTTGACCCGTGTCGGCTCGACCTGATGGCTGTTCACGTCTTTGCCCGCTATCTCTATCGTCCCCCTTAGCCGTCTGTGACCAGACAGTTTATGGGATCAGAATCTCGGGGTCTCATCTACATCCTCTACAACAATCATGATTAGCTCATGGTCAGATAACTTCGCTCATCTTGGTCACTGATGGATCGTCCTATAAAAAAATGGGGCAACCTTCTTTTCACAATAACAAAACAAAAATAGATGGGGCAAACTTCCTTTTAGAACAACAAAACAAACACACAAACACACACACACACACACACACTCTCTCTCTCTCTCTCTCTCTCTCTCTCTCTCTCAGCACACACATATAAACACACTCAAACCTTGTGCATACAGTCACACAGATATTAAAATTACACAAAGACACACTCAAGTTCTCTTCAAATCCCACCCACCTTGTTCGACAGCTAGCAACAAGGGAATTCTGGACCTGTGCGACTTCGAAGAAACGAAACCTCATCAAAACTTCAAATCGTAAAATCACTATTCGTGTTATTCGAATACTGTGTACAAAATGTGACGATTTCGTTTTCATATACATACCTAGAGGCATTATGTATTAACGTTGCTGACTCAATATCAGTCTTTGTCGTTATCATCAACGGTAGAGTTAATATGCTTGCATTTGCGCCAATGATTTTATATATAATAATATTTATGCTCTAATTCCACTACCTGTAGGGGAAAATGAAACGCAATATCCATTATCCGAAAATATAACACGGTGTTCGAATGACTCCCACCACGCTTCGAATAATTGTGAATAGCGTGAAGATCTTGAGTTTTGAATAGTAGAGTCGAATAGGCACAGCTCTCGTGATCTCATACCTGCCCACCGGAAACCCACCCCTCTACAAGATTTTGATGTGCAAATTTACTTTCAGAAAGCAAACTGGTAATGTGAGGATCAAAAACTCTACGAAATATATTTTAAAAATAAGTCTTTTCAAAGTGCTTGCTAATGGAGCAATGCCCTGCAGCCTTCTATGTGCAGCTATTTCTAAGGTTGCTTTCAATAATAAAATTGATCTCTGTTCAAAAATAAGGAAAATGGACATAGTGCTCTTTTATGTTCGTGGGCGTCAAGGTTTTTGTTAGATTTTCTGCTACATTATGGACTGTCTTTAGATCAGATCCATTGAAATTTGTTTAGGTGACGCTAGACTCTTGTTTTGAAAACTGTTATTTATTTGTTTGCGTGGTTTCCTTCTTTTTCTTCCCTTTCCTCTTTCTTCTCCTCTTTCTCCACATTCGCCCCCTCCTCCTCCTCTTGTTCTTGTTTTTGGTCTTGTTCTTCTTCTTCTTGTTGTTGTTGTTCTTCTTCTTCGATAAAGAGATAGATAGATAGATAGATAGATAGATAGATAGATAGATAGATAGATAGATAGAGTGAGAGAGAGAGAAAGAAAGAGAGATAGAGAGAGAGAGAGAGAGAGAGAGAGAGAGAGAGAGACGCTCACACATACACACACTAACACACACAAACACAGACAGACTGACAGACAGGACAGACAGACAGACAGGACAGACAGACAGACAGGACAGACATGACAGACAGGACAGACAGACAGACAGACAGGACAGACAGACAGACAGGACAGACATGACAGACAGACAGACAGACAGACAGGACAGACAGACAGACAGACAGACAGACAGACAGACAGACAGACAGACAGACAGACAGAGACAGCGAGACCTACCTGCAGGCACTTACGCCTAGACCCTGTAAATGGCTTTCTCTCCAGAACTCGATTTGTGTGTCTGCCACGTTATACCTTAAATCCCTTTCACCACTTCTTTTCATTGTCCCTTATTTCTTTTCCTCCCTGCTGCTCTCAGCGGAGCTGTTGAGCGAGCACATTGGTGCAATTTCTTGTCTAGTTTTTCCCTCTCGTGGTTCTTTTACTTGGTGCTGCAGCCCCATGTCATGAGGCTTTTAAAAAAGTCTGCGTCGTGTTTTTGACACCCAGAAGTCCGATACGTTGGGAGATTTGTGTTTTTTTAATGCGCGTCTCCCGTTGTACCATTTCTTCATATTCCTTTTGTAAAGCGAACTTGTATCCTATGTTATCACTGCCTTAATAGGGGTGCAGTTGGAGTTGGAGTGGGGGGGGGGGGGGTAGCGGTGGGTGGTTAAGGTGAGTTATCTTTAGGAAATAATTTTTAAGTGTGTCAGTAAACAAGTACCGTTTCCGCAAGTGAAGTGTCTTTGTCTTTGGGTCTTTAGCTTAGGTCATCGCGGTGTAAGCTGTGTTCATGGCGCCCTTTCGCTGTCTGTCGACATACCCCAGCAGCCATGTTCGCTTCACGCCGTAAAAATCCAAACCATGAAGTATCTGCCCAATCTGCCAAGAGATAAAACCCTCTACTGGACTCACCTTTTGACCCGTGTCGGCTCGACTTGAGGGCTCGTCACGTCTTTGCCCGCTATCTCTATCGTCCCCCTTAGCCGTCTGTGACCAGACAGTTTATGGGATCAGAATCTCGGGGTCTCATCTACATCCTCTACAACAATCATGATTAGCTCATGGTCAGATAACTTCGCTCATCTTGGTCACTGATGGATCGTCCTATAAAAAAATGGGGCAACCTTCTTTTCACAATAACAAAACAAAAATTGATGGGGCAAACTTCCTTTTAGAACAACAAAACAAAACATAATTATACAAATAATACCGGATCTATCTTTTGTTTTTAGTAAGTTTTCTTTTAGTAAGAGTTTTGAAGCACTTGCAACACAATAAGGTCATATAAGTGCCGAACTTTAGAGGTGTTACAAGAGAATAACAAACACAAAAAAGGAGGAGGTGAGATAAAGACGATAGATGTTTTATAGGAAAGAAGAAGCAAACCACACCAGAGCACCACCCAACCACCCACGATCTATCTCTGATTAATTTTTTTTTTCAGTAGGTCATCGTCCCAGCGTGTAGTGTGTCACTGCAGTTTCAATGTTCATAACATGACCCAGATAAAGAAAAGTGGAGCTGTAATTTAAGAAGCGTTGTGTTTTTGTTGGTTTGTTTGTTGTTGTTTTTGTGACATGATCTTTGAAAGTAACGACCTGATATCGATATTTAATAGTGTCCATGTTGTATAATAAATACGCTCTTCACCATTGCACGCGATAGAATTGGGTTCGATTTCTCATTATAGAAATTTGTTAAAATCCAATTTCAAACGTACATTCTTTAAATACGTTAAAAGCGTCGTTTAGCATGGTGTCACTTCGACCCATAATAAATAGCGCCACTGAGAATGGAGATCCTCGATGTGTGTAGTAAGTCTAAGGGCTGGGTCAAAGCAGCAGGCCCCCAAAATGTTTAAGTTTGTTTATATATTGGGGGGGGGGGTGCGTAAAGCCTTTCGATGTGTAATAAGCAGTACTTGAGTTTTAAATATTTTAGTCACTGTTTGATAGTCTAAGAATGATTCTGCTTTTATTGTATTGCTAGAGAAAAGCCCACAAATAGAGTTAATATTGAAATAGAAAATTACAAAATCAGTGTAGTTTGAAACCACATGTATAAAATGTAGCTTCGAACTCCTGCTGAGACATCTAAAAAGAAGTTTTTTTATATTGTTATGTTGTTTAACATTATGTAAATCTACCCATTTGCTATTTTCATGAGCAAAAAGATATACCCAGTATCCGATGACGTGTTTCACATATTATGACGTCATTGTACGAATGATGACCATAATAAATTATTTTGTTCAGTCTTTTATTTCACTTTCTGCTGTTTTTTGTATTGTGTTGTTCTATTTTTCTTTGTTTATTTGTTTGTTTGTTTGTTTGTTTATTTGTTTGTTTCGCAAGTTGTTGGGCGGTGTCAACAGTAGGTGCCGCTAATTTCTCCCCTGCATTTGGAGGATGTTATTGTTATCGTGTTGGTGGATACTCTATCTATTAAATCAATCTACTAAGGGAGAAAAACCTCTTCGGTCCCACCAATAACCAGCTGTTAGTGTTTTTATGGGACAAGCTTTCACTAATGGGGGTCAAAGGTGAAATCTGTAGTTAGTTTGGAGTCCGTGGTATGGGATTTTTCATCTCTTGCAGTGATTTGTTTTCTCCGCTCCAATCCCGCGTTCAGTGTTCTATCTACTGAACTGAAATATCGCCTATGTCTGCTTTCTTTTATTTTGGCTTGTGTGTAGGGGGTGGGGGGAGGGGTTGGGGTGGTTAAGGGGAGACCTGAAGGGGATTATGATGAAAGGAAAGACTAGCTGCAAAGAGGCGAGAGAGGTCGTTACTTGTAGGTCCTAATAAGTGTTCGCTATTAGAGCAAGTTTTAGTATTATTTTTCCCGAAACTTAAGTCAAGTTAGCTTAGTTCAGTCGTTTTCTA
>NW_004797763.1:288679-290876 GCF_000002075.1 Aplysia californica | reverse complement strand
CCTTAAATCCCCCACCTCATTCCCTACCCGAACAATCACTGGCACGCCCACCCACCCTACCCCTCCCCTCCCTCCTCCCTAAGGGTAGGGTTACACCATGACAAACATAAAAATTGCACTGTATTCCCAGCATTAGTCTGAAGGGTTTCTTTTAAATAAAATGTTGACGCACTATGTTCATCTGTAACGGTCTTTTTATGGCTTCTATCTCAGCGGTAGTTTATGGTAAATCCATTTTCGCTTGAAGAGTGCGTAGTTTAGATTTCTTGGAGTCCGAGAAGTGTTAGTTTTTGGTTTCGATTAGTTTTAATTTTACCAAAAAATTGTTTTCATTTGTTTTGTTTTTTTGTTCTTTTGTTGTTTGTTCGTTTGTTTGTTTGATGTTTTGATTGTTTGGTTGTTTGTTTGTTTCGTTGGTTGTTTGTTTGTTTTTGCAAACCTATCGTTTTTATTTAAAATATATGGGATATGTGAGGGGAAGAAATCTTCCGCCTTGATGTGACAGATCTGAGACAGACATCAACGATCTTTCGACTGGAATAAATCAACCTGTCCCTGTGCTATTATTGACGTACGCCGAATGATTTGGAGACAGGATGTTTTGTGCTGTATTGACGTCCGCCCATTACGTCCAATTTTTGCTGAGGGAATGAAAGTTTTGAAAACTGGTGGCAGCTCGTTAAAGAGTATCTATAATTATACTTATCGATTCCTGTCACGATTTAGTATCTATTATTAACGATATTGATGTCAAACGAGTCTTGTGAAAGGAACTTGCAAGGTTAGCAGACAAATCTCCAAACAGATTGCAAGGAATTTTGAAATGTCAATCGTTTTATTGATTTGAAAGGTCCATTTACAATTTACAATTCTACTGTGCGTAAGAACATGTTAATGTCCCCCCTTTGGGAATGGCCTAAATACACTTCAGTCAGTGGCACCGCCCCGGGGGGTAGCTGCTTCTTCGTCTCCCTCCTTGTGCTGTTTACTTGTTGAATAGTCTTTTCCACACTCCGGATGATCATGTGATGCTCATGTCATCATGTACTATAATCCGCTAAAGCTATGCTGTGATCAGTGACATAGTTGTGAGCGGCGTCTATGGACTGGTATCATTCCGTGGTATATTGGTCAGCCCGTTGTGTCGTAAACGCAAGACGTGAGTTCAGTTCCTGTATTAGGATTTTTTAAGTATTATTTTTATTGAGTATCTCTGGAGAGAGAGAGAGAGAGAGAGAGAGAGAGAGAGAGAGAGAGAGAGAGAGAGTATACAGACGTGTGTGCGTGCGTGCGTGCGCGCGCGTTCGTGTGTATGTGTGTGTGTATTTGTTATCATGTTTTTAACTCAAACAATCTAAAAAAAAAATAAAGCCAATTCTTTAAAAAACTTCCCTGAGGTCAAAATCAGTGTTTCTATTCTCTTGGGGGAATTGGGGCGTTCTAAATTCAAAATCAAAACGATGGACGAAAAAGAAGGAGATGGATGGACACAATAAAAAAAAAGAGAGAGATGGCCGGTGCATTTTCTCGACAATTAGTTTGGCGTCGTAAAGTGTCGGGACTTAAAGACCTGTCGTAAATTAACCGGCTGGAGTTGTAACTCATGCCTCTCCGTACCGAGAGAGAGGGTGATAGAGGCGAGAGAGGGTGAGAGATCGGGAGAAAGAGAGAGAGAGAGAGAAAGAGAGAGAGAGAGAGAGAGAGAGAGAGAGAGAGAGAGAGAGAGAGGAGGGGGCGGAAAGAGAGAGAGAGAGGGAGAGAGAGAGCTCTTCCCTCCCTCCTACGCCCTCCTCTTTCCTCATCACCCCCTTCTCTTTCTTTCCCTCGTCTTCCATTTTCATCTTCCATAATCCAACATTTCTCCCTGCCTTGTTCCAATTTAAGAAGCACAGGCTTCGTCAGTATCTCCCCCTGGCCTGGACTCGTGTAATTAAAGGACGATTGTGCGGCAGAGGAGGCGGAGAGGGGAGTTAGAGTTGGCCGCGATGGTGCTTCACAGAATGACAGGGCATAAAAAACCTTCATCGACTGGGATTCAGCATTCGTTATACCCTTCCCATCAACCGTCTTCGCCCTACTCCAAATGGCTTTTCAGAATTTTTCTGTAATTTTGTCTGTTCGATATGTGGATCTTGTCTCCTTAACTCACCAATCCGTCTGCGCCGCTTCTCTCCCCTTCTGCTCGAACAATCACCCC
>NW_004797763.1:286840-288026 GCF_000002075.1 Aplysia californica | reverse complement strand
AGAGAGAGAGACATGCAGAGACAGAGAGAGAGATACAGAGAGAGAAAGAGAGAGAAAGAAAGAGAGAGAGAGAGAGAGAGAGAGAGAGAGAGAGAGAGAGAGAGAGAGAGAGAGAGAGAAACAGTTGAAAACACACAGATAGACGAACGTACAACAGAGACAGAAAGTCAGTCTGTCAGTCAGTCAGTCTATCGACTTTTTCAATTGTGAGATAGTCAGAGGCATCAGGTCTTGTGGCTGCTCAATCAATCAGATCAGACCAAGTAGCAACGCCTCTAATGGTCCGGCCCAGATGATCGAGAGCCCCAGGGTACGACTCCAAGCGACTGGAATAGAATTTGGTACAGGGGGCAGGAAGCGAGTCGAGGAAAATTGAAAAATTTAATGATCGTCTTCCTCTTGCCGTTCTTCTTGTCGTCAGATGTTTGGATTAGGGTGGTAGTACTGTCGACTCGCTCAGTCACTCTTGGTGGTGGTGGTTGTGGTTGTGGTTGTTGTTGTGGTGGTGGTGGTGGTTATGGTGGTTGTTGTTTTGATGGTTGTGGCGTTCATGGTTGTTGCGTTTGTGGTACTGGTTGTGATTGTTCGGTGGTGGTTGCAGTGGTTTTTGTTGTTGTTGTAGTGGTGGTGGTGGTGGTGGTGGAAGTAGTGATGGTTATGGTGATGATGATGATGGTTGTGGTGGTGATGGTGTTATATGGTGGTTATGTGTGGATTAGTGGTTAGGGTGATGGTTTTGTTGTTGTTAATGATGATGGTGGGCGACGCTAGTGACGGTGTGATGGGTTTTGGGGCTGTTACCTTTTTGGTCTAAGTTTGAGTTACGGCAGTGTGTTGAGTTGATTCTCAGATTATACTGTGTTGGGTACAGTTATGAGTCAGTGTGGTAGTGGTCATGGTGCTGATGGGTTGTTAGCTAAGCTGTAATTTTGGCTGTACGAGTTCGATTCTCGTATTATGATGGTAAATCGCCAGTCAGTGGCAGGTGTTGTTGTTTGCGCTGTCCAATGTTCGGACTTTGGAGTGTAGTCTTTCCACGTCGCACTGCTTTCAGTCTATAAAAGTTAAAAAATTTGAAAATGGATTTTGTCATATGAAAATGCCTGTCAAAGCTAAGTATCGGCTTGCTGAATGCCTACGGAAAAATATGCATGGGAACTGAAGGCACCACTCAAGTGAAAAAAAT
>NW_004797763.1:282725-284104 GCF_000002075.1 Aplysia californica | reverse complement strand
TTTGTACCATTGGGGGTGTATTCTTCACATTTTAGAATACTTCTAGGGCGGAGATCTCTTTGAAACTTTCAGTGTTTCTCAAAATATCATTTTGACAGACTGCTATGCAAAACGTACGGATCGGATTAACGAATAAATTTCCTGTTTGGAAAGTGGTGGCACCAAGTTCCCCACGTCGTATGGATACGATAGTAAAACCCGTCGCACGGATAGGGTTAACTTAAACTATAACACAAACTGCTACTTTTATTACTGCTGCTGCTACAGCTTGGATTTGACATGAAGTGGTTGTGTTTGAGTCTGAGCAGCCTGTGGCGAGCGACGAGAGGCGTGTTAGGGTCAGGAACCCCTCACGTCCGGCCAGATCCCCTGCTCATTGGCACATAATTAAGTCTGTTCTAATGACGAGGACAAGAGGACTTCATCACCCTCTGCGTGCTTGCTAGAGATGTGGCCATTCGACTCTACTGTTCAACATTCACGATTGTTTCGTTATTCACAACTATTCGAAGCGTGGCAGTGCCATCTGAATGCCGTGTGATTTTTTGAAAATTAATAATTGGGTTTTGTCTCATTTTTCTCAACATTAATTAGAGCATAATAATCGTATCTAGAGCCATTGAGTTCAGTGGAATAATAATCTGCATTTGATGATTACGAGACAGATAGATAAAGTGGAACCAACAAGAGTATTGAATGGAGAATGTTCTGATTAGACTTTTATTAGGACGACAAAAATATTATTATTTTCGTGCTCTGTATTCGAATAGCACGAACAGTGTCTTCACGCTTCGAAGCGCTGATGAAGTCCCATTTCCTCCTAATCGCACAGCACGACCGCACGCCCATGTCTGTTGTGTCGGAAATAATTAACATTGGCTGTCTGTAATTGTAATTATATTTTTATACAATCCCATTGACACAATTTAGCCCATTAATGAGCTGGGCTGCTTCGACCCTGCCTTTCAGGGCCAACCAGAGGTGAGAAGGACACACCATCCTAGTGCGCGCGTGGGTGGTTGGCGGATGCTCTGATGTGGTTTGTTCCTTCTTTCCCATCAAACGTATATCGTCCTTATCTCTCCTCCTCCTTTTTTCGTGTTTCGTACTTTTTTGTAACACCTCTAATCTGCGGCACCTTTATGACCATATTGTGTTGCAAGTGCCGTAAAACTCTTACTAAATCTGAAACAGCATGTAAGCAGAAGGAGATACTGAGTAAAAACTTACCCACTTGGGAATCGAAACCACGTCTTTTGCGTAAGACGGTGATTCGAAGAGCCTACCGCTATTATACCATAAAGCTGGTCTGTCCCTCTGTCTGTCTGTCTGTCAGCCCCTCTGTCTGTTTGTTTGTCCTTCTGTCTGTCTGTCAACCC
>NW_004797763.1:279631-282067 GCF_000002075.1 Aplysia californica | reverse complement strand
CAAAAAAAAAACAACAACAAAAAAACAAAAACAAAACAAAAATCCCTCAACTTGTCAACCCCTTAAAGGGACTGAATTGCATTTATTAAATGTCTTTAACGCCTAAATCGACACAATTTAGATAATTTCAGAGACCTGCGTCTGGTCAACCTGTGAGAGCCAACTCAGGACTGAGGAGCAAATAGATGAAGATACTCGGTACTAGGACTTACAATTCGGGAATAAAACTCACGCCCTCTGACTGTTAAGGCGAAAAGCATAACCATCACACCTCAGAAACTTGGTTTGGTGTATGAGATACCAGCACAGTCTTCCTCACAGTTAAAAAAAAAAAGTTTAGAAAGAAGAAAATTGAAGTAGAGACATAAAGAAAAATGGAGTCCCCTTAAAAAGTACAATTTTTGACTTTTGTCTCGTTTTATTTTCTGTTCCATTCTCGTTTCAAATCAATACCAATTTCTCTCCCTATCCAGCAAAAGATATTAGTGCGAAAAAGCTTTGGGTGACAGGATCACGAATAAATTCACGGATTTTGTATCTCGTATTTTTGGATACTTTTTGGATTAGAAGGGTCTTTTTGTCTAGGACTTCGGGCAGGCAAAAAGAAACTGCTTGGTTTTTCTTAAATTCTGGGATAGAAAAGTTGGGTTGGTGTGAGTGTGAGACGTAAATAATTTTTTGGACTTGTACTCGACTCTGATCCTCTTTTCGTTGGTAAATTTACGTTCTTTCTCCCCCTCTATCTCACACTTTCTCTGTCTCTGTCTCTGTCTTTTTCTCTAATACGCTCTCTCTCTCTCTCTCTCTCTCTCTCTCTCTCTCTCTCTCTCTCTCTCTCTCGCTCTCTAACTCTCTCTCTATCTCTCTGTCTCTCTCTCTAACTCTCTATTTCTATATCTCTGTCTCTATTTATCTATCTATACATCTATATCTCTCTCTCCCCTCCCTTAATTTCCCTTTCCTTTTTTTTTTTTTTATTTTTTTTTATATTCTTTATCTTTCTGTCTTGCCGTAACAGTGAGCATTCTGTTAGATGGGGTTTTTTTGCGCTTTGAATTACGCCATAAGATAAAATAACCCCGTTTATTTGCGATGTGTGGTGTGATTACTTTTGACAACTTTGATTACAGAGTTCTCTTTTCCTTAATTTTGGCGTGCTCTTATACGATCCTCGAAACAATTACTTTCGTGACCCCTACCCCACTCTCCCCCCATTTCAGACTCCCCAAGATTCCAAAGCCAAGACAATTTTTCCTGGGCTTGTGGAAAGGGGGGAGTGGGAGGGGGGGGGGGATTCTCTTCTTTCTATTCTGTTCAGTATCATTTTCAATTTCATTACCAGAATGGCAAAAAGATTTAATGAAATGTCGGCACTGATTGGTGTTCTGTTTCAAAGCTAGTTGATACATTCGGATGAAGAAGTTTGATCGATCGCTATCAGTGCGGAGTGTGGCCTTTCTGAATGGGCAGATGTCAAAGTTATATGGAAATTGGGGCGTTAATCTTGTACTGGTCTTTTTTCCCCTTGGTGTGTGGGTGGGTGTTTGGAAGAGGGGACTTTTTCCTTGGAAAATATAGGGAAGGGAAAGAGGGGGGTATTGCCAATTAAACTTGACATTTACTATTGTCCTGCATTCATGTACTTTTTAAAAAGTTAATATTGATATAGTCTATCTTTACGATCTTTATACGGAAAGAGATTTTAACTGGGGTCGTGGGTGGTTGGCGGGTGCTCTGGTGTTGTTTGCTTCTTCTTTACTATCAAACATCTATCGTCCTTATCGCCCTTCCTTCTTTTTATGTTTGTTAGTCCCTTGTAGCACTTCTTATCCTCGGCACTTATATGACCTTATGCAGTTGCGAGCACCGTAAAACCTTTATTAAAACAAATAACTGGGGTCGCCGCCACATCATGGTGAAACGCACTAGCCAGAGACCGGCCCTAGCCACCTAAAATCGTGTCGCCAGTATTTCCTGGACAGATGTTGGAAACTGTTGGACGTCGACTTGTACGTGCTCTGTGAGCGGAGAGAGAGAGAGAGAAGTACCATTAGTAGTGCTCAAAGACACAGTGCTCTTCGGGTGGAGGAGGGAGGTGGGAGGTGGGAGTGTTGGGTAGATTGCTCGTCAATCATAAAGCCAGAACAGTCACTACTGTCAAGGGACTCTACCTTATCAACCCACCGTTACGGCAGTCCCGAAAAGCATGGCGTTTCCATGGCAACGGCCCTTGTTTCCTGTGGCATGTTGTGGGGGAGGCGGCGAGACTATCTGCTCGGGGACGCTCGGCATCTCACGACGATTACATTGGCTCCTGACTTCCTGTTCCGGTCTAGCTTATTTCTCCTTCTCCCCCCTCCCCACCCACCCACCTGTCTCTCTCTGTCTCTCTGTCTCTCTCTCTCTCTCTCTCGCTTTCTCTCTCTCTCTCTCTCT
>NW_004797763.1:278001-279381 GCF_000002075.1 Aplysia californica | reverse complement strand
TCTTTCTTTCTCTCTCTCTCTCTCTCTCTCTCTCGCTTTCTCTCTCTCGCTTTCTCTCTCTCTCTCTCTCTTTCTCTCCTCATCTCTCTTTGTCTCCTTTCCTCATCCCTCATCTCTCGCCCCTCCCCCACCTCTATCTCTATCTCTTCCTCTCTCATCTCTTGTTCTCTCTCTATCTCTCTTTTTCTCTCTCTCTAGGGAGCACCGCATGACCTTTGCCATCCCATCAGACCCCACGCCTTGTAAGGACACACGCACTTTCTATGGTACACTCGTGTCATAAAGGGAAAAATTGAATTGGAAGATTGAGGAGAAATAAACTAAAACGTCGCCGAAACATAGGATGGCTGATGCCTCTGTAAATAAAAAAGAAACCTTTAATAGATGGTTGGTTGGTTGGTTGGTTGGTTGGTTGGTTGGTTGGTTGGTTGGTTTGTTCGCGGGTTTGTTGTTTGGTTGCTTGGTTGCTTGGTTGGTTGGTGGTTTGTTTAAGGTGTTTGGTGTTTGGTTGGTTAGTTGTTTTGTTCGTTGGTTCATTCCATTCGGATCTAACTTCTCAGACTTCAGTCACTGCGTGGACTATAAAATGATATTGGTGGGTGATTGGCAGGTGATCTTCTGTGGTCTGCTCCTTCTTTCCTATCAAACATCTATCGTCCTTATCTCTCCTCCTTCTTTTTTGTGTATGTTACTCTCTTGTATCTTATTCTTCGGCACTTATATGACCTTATTTTGTTGCAAGTGCCGTATAACTTTTACTAAAACTAAAATGATATTGGCAGTTTTGAAAATTAAAAATAGGTAATTTAGCTATCCCATCGACTTCATTTAGATCGTTTAGGAGGCTGTTCGCTTCAATCCAGCCTGTGACACCTATCGTGGAGCAAGAGGGATGCAGTATCCTAAGGTTACTCACTTTACTTTACTTTTTTCTTCCGCTTGTGTCGGTGGGTGTCGCGGGGAGACACAGGCGTCTGTCTGCAGCAAGGCGAGTGGCCCGTAGGAGGGACATTCTGTGAGCTATGATCAGGGTGTCTGCCACAGATTCACTCCACCGTCGCCTTGGTCTTCCTCTGGCTCTCCATCCAGAATATTTAATGTTGTACCCAACAATAACCTCTCCACTCAGGAATTGAACTCAACGTCTTCTGTGAGCGACACCTAAGAGCCTATGTGTTATAACGTAGATGCAGGTCGTGACACCAGGCAATAGGCAGTGGATCCCACTTAAACCGAACACGGAATATACCCAATAATTTCATTTTTCTTCGATTTGAACAACCTCTCTCAGCCAAAAACCAGGTTGCACCGAAGGAAATTGTAAGTGCTGCAAGCAATCTACTCAAGGCTATTTCAATACTTTTTTACGTCAGAAACAAC
>NW_004797763.1:274503-275563 GCF_000002075.1 Aplysia californica | reverse complement strand
TCTCTCTCTCTCTCTCACTCACTCTCTCACCCCCGACCCCCCTTTTCAGCTTTTCCCTCCAGGGTGCGTCCGATTTCAGCTTCCGGTAGCAGGCTCAGCCTCTATATAGTTACAGGTAACTCCTACTTAACTTTTAGCGTGTGGGCGTTTGTGGGTGCTTGGCGGTTAGTGCTCTGGTGTGGGGTCGCTCTAGACGGTCAGAGAACGGGTTTGTGGGTGCTTGGCGGTTAGTGCTCTGGTGTGGGGTCGCTCTAGACGGTCAGAGAACGGTTAGTATAAGAACTTATGGGGTTTGCTCCTTCTTTCCTATCAAACATCTATCGTCCTTATCTCTCCTCCTTTTTGTGTTTGTTAATATTATGTTGTAAAACTTCTAATCTTCGGCACTCATATGACCTTATCGTGTTGCAAGTGCCGTAAAATTCTTACTAAGACTATAACTTGTTGGTGTTCGCTAGTTCAGTTAAGTGGTACAGAAATCAGCTCTGTCAACGGTTTCATTAGACTGGCCTGTCAATGTTTTGGTCGTTGGTTCTGGTGTGTTTGTTCCTTCTTTTCTTACATTAAACATAATATTGTTTGTGGTTGGCAGGTGCTCTAGTGTGGTTTTCTTCTTCTTTCCTATCGAACATCTGTCGTTCTTATCTCCCCTTCTTCTTTTGTTATGTTTGTTACTCTCTTGTAACGCCTCTAATCTTCTGGCGCTCATATGACCTTATGCAGTTAAGAGCGCCGTAAAACCTCTACTAAAACTAACTAAACATAATATTATAACTCTTTGTCTCTCGTCCTTCATTTCTTTGTATGTTACTGTCTAGTAACACCTCTAATTTTCGGCACTTATATAAACCATTTATTTTGCAAATGTTGTAAAACTCTATAAAACGTAATCTCAACGCTTTGTCTGAAGAAAAACTACTACCAGGTGAATTATCTTAAGTTATAGACTGTGGAGTTGAAGCTAAGGATTAAAATTTACTCGAGGAATACTGTCGTAGAATGGTTGGGAAGAAGAAGAAGAAGAAGAAGAAGAAGAAGAAGAAGAAGAAGAAGAAGAAGA
>NW_004797763.1:271304-272632 GCF_000002075.1 Aplysia californica | reverse complement strand
GAGAGAGAGAGAGAGAGAGAGAGAGATAAAGCAGCAAAGAGACATACGACATGCACAGCTTGATAAAAGAAGTAGGACGACGTGCAGTGGGGTATAACTGTGTGTTGGCGTTGTTTACAGCCCCGATAACTTTCATGTGTCACACATGACTCATGCCCGTGTCAGAGAGAAACGTTCTGTCTGCGACACCAGTTGGAGGAAGGTGAAAAGTAAGGACTCTCTGCCTTATACCGGCGTCTTTTATTAGTTTTATTTTTTTAAAAATAAATCAGGAGTTTTACAGACTTGCAACACAATTAGGTCATAGATCTATATGTGCAAAAGCTAAGTGGTGTTACAAGAAAGTAAGAAAGTGTCATACACAGAAATGAAGGAGGAGAGATAAGGACTGTAGGTGTTTGGAATGCTATATGGAAAATTCATCGTTTTGTATTTACCACCAAAAAAAAGCCCACTTCAAATATTTTAGCCGACCCATCGTTTTGTATTTACCAAAAAAAAAGCCCACTTCAAATATTTTAGCCGACCCACGCCCACAACTGAACAGGCTTGTGCAACGCTTAGCTTGGACAAAACATAAAACGAAATAAATAAAAACAAAACAAATCAAAACGAAACAACTTCTCTGACGGATTGCCAAGGCAAAAATATTCTTTCTATAATACTACCGACAGAGCTATCACAATGATCGTTTCTCGAGAGTGGTTTCTTTTATTATTTAAAATTCCCCTTAGAGTTAGAGCAAATCGATAGACATAGTTGTTGTTTCTTTCCCTTCCTGCCCCTTCTTACGTAAGTTTTGCTTTCGCTTCTATGATTGCAGAAAATTTCTTTCGTACACTTTTTGGGGGGTAAAAATAAAGTCCATTTATAATATAATAAATAGATGTCAGGTCTTTCGAAGAACGCAGAAGCAATTATTTGTGATAACAGTGTTAAGAAATAAACTGTACTGAATGCTTTGACCTTTGCTGTGTGTCAAGTTGTAATGCTGTTATCAAAATTATTTTCTACTTGTCAAATCACTGAATATAGACATTTATTTTTGTTTTGTTTTTCTGGGTTGTTGTATTTTTCTAAAGTGTGTGATTTCGTCAAGACATCTTTTGATTGCCATTCGTTACTGATTGTAAGGTTTGAATAAGCGTAGTTTGGTTTGGATTTTTGTTTGAATTTTACGCTCCTGTGACCACTATTAGGGTTACATAAGAGGCGGGACCTCTGAGTTTTACATCTGTCTCATGATTGTATAAAGCAACAACAACAACAACAGCAACTACAGCAACAACAACAACAACAACAGTAATAATAATAATGATAATAATAAT
>NW_004797763.1:268015-269578 GCF_000002075.1 Aplysia californica | reverse complement strand
GGGAGGGGGTGGTTAAGCAGTAAATCACTGGCCCTGAGATAACGGAAGAGGTCATAATAATTTGTTTCTCCCAAATATTCACTCACTCACTCACGGCGGCGGTTTTATGACTGTACACGATTAAGCTCGCCTTCCACACAATAGCGGGTGGTTGGAGGGTGTCACTGGTGGGTCTTAGTCTTACTTACTTCTTTACTATCCAATGTTAGACAGCCTTACCACTACACATCAGCCTCAGTACTGAGTAGAGTAGTGCGTCGCTAGAATGTAGACCCTAGTATTCTCAGACGTTGTTGCCATTTGTATCCACGATGACAAGAAGGCGGGTAATTTGAGGGTGCTACTGACAGATCCTGTTTCTATAATTTTCTGTCTGTCTACCTGCCTGTCCTGTCTGTCTGTATTACTGTCTGCTCCTTTTATTAAATTGACCGTTGTTACGTTGCTGTCTGTTCCTGTATAAAATTGACAGTTGTTGTGTTGTTGTCTTTATTTTCCCCCCAAATGGTCCAGCTGGCAAGATAAGGGCTCTGAACGTGGCCTAGAGGTTAAGGTGTTCACCTCTCATTCAAAGGACCCGGGTTCGAATCCGGGAAGCGACGGAAAAATTTTCTTCTCTAAAATTGTCTCCTTTCACCTCATTTCCTGCTCTCTAGCTATGTTCTGTCGTCTGCTTTCGTCTCCACTTTCTTCCCCCACCACCTCACCTCCTTTGCCCTCTCCTCTGGGCTCCTGACTCTTTCTGCAGCCTTTCTACTGCTACTCCTTGGCTCCTTACTGCTGTCTTTCAGACACACCCCTGATCTTCTGGTACGAAAGATCTACACCTATCCTTCTCAGACAAGGGCGAAAAATCTCAGAGGTTCCGTGTGCAAGTTGCGCACATGAATGATCCCTCGGTGGTCTAAATTCGATAAGAGTAGGCGTCGGTCGCCACTCGGGCAAAATTCAAAATTTCCTACCAACTGAAATCAATGTGTCCTGCGCCCTCTTATGACCTTATCCAGTTGCGAGCGCCGTAAAACACTTGCAAAACCCCCCCCAAAAAAACCCCAAACAAACGAGAAAAAAAACTGGCAACATTGGTTGATTGACGGGTGCTCAAGTGTGGTTTACTCCTTCTTTTCTGTCAAACATTTATCGTTCGTATCTCTCCTCTTTCTTTCTTACCAAACATCTTTTTTTCTTATCTCTTCTCCGTCTTTTTGAGTTTGTTTCTCTTTTGTAACACCTCTAATTCCATGCACTTTTATGGCCCAGTTGTGTTACAAGCTCCGTAAAACTCTTACCAAAACTAAAACTTTCTCTGCACTAAATAACCGTTCCTTTGTCGATGTTTGTCTCTCATTTCTTTCAATCTGAACTGAACGAAAAGGACATTAATAAATGAAAGGTCAACGAATATTTGAAAATATTTATTTGAAATAAATGGGCTCAGCTGACGTAAATGCATTTTTACGAAAGAATTGACGAATTCCAATACGTTTTTAGGTTTTGCTTCGTTTGGATTTGATTTTGTTGTTTTTGAGCCATTGTTTTCTTGTGTGTTTTTTTTTAGGGCGG
>NW_004797763.1:262961-266442 GCF_000002075.1 Aplysia californica | reverse complement strand
TACTATTATTTTTTATTATTCATTGTTATTATTGTATTTGTCATTGTCACGCAGTATTGTTGGTTTTTTAATTTAATTTTTATTATAAACGTTTCTTTTTTTCTGTTTTATCTTCAGAATCGCCTTTCGGTCACGATAAACTTGCGGAGCGGATAGTTAAAGGGCACCACTGGTGAGTCCTGATTATGTTCTTTTCCTTCTACTGTATCAGTTTGTCTATCTTGTCCGGTCCTTTTCAATTTAGATAGGTTTGTTGTTGTTGTTTGTTTGTTTTTCTTCCAAGGACAAAAATTTGATTAATTAGGAGGCGCCCTTTGACCCTGCCTCTCAGGGCCAACCTGGGCTAAGAGGATGAAAACATTCCTGCAGAACGACCGATACTTGATATTTAAGATTCTCCTCTCTCGGGATATCGAACCAGGTTCTCTTGCGTGCAAAAGGCAAGCGCATAACCACAACAGCATAGACGCCGGTTCTTGCCTCGCTACATGGCAAGTGTATTGTAGATTTGCTCTATTTCCGTATACCAAGAGTCAATCCGTGGTGGCTTTCGTGGCCTAGAGGTTAAGGTGTTCGCTTCTCATTCAAAAGGTCCCGGGTTCGAATTCGGGAAGCGACGGATAGTTGTTTTTTTTCTCTCAAACTCTCCTTTCACATCATTTCCTGCTCTCTAATAATGTTATGTCGTCTGCTTTCATCTTCACTTTCTGCCCTCAACCCCTCACCTCCTTTGCCCCCTCCTCTGGACTTCTTGACTCTTTCTGCAGCCTTTCTACCTGCTACTCCTTGGCTCCTTCTTACTACTGTCTTTCAGTCACACCCCTGATCTTCCTGTAGGAAAGATCTACATCTAGACTTCTGGGACAAGGGCAAACAATTTTGGAAGTCCCGTGTGCAACTTGCGCATGTTAAAGATCCCTTTGTGGTCCAAAGTCAGTAGGAGTAGGCCTCGGCCGCCACACGGGCAAAATTCAAAATTTCCTTCCAACTGAAAATATTTCATGTGTCCGGTGCGCTTATATGACCTTATGCAGTTGCAACTCCGTAAAGCACTTACCAAAAAAAAAAATCTAAAAAATAATTAAGCCAATCCAGTGTCTCCGTATGCCTGCTGGCGTGGTGTATTTCACTCATCCTGAGCTGGCCTGTATAGCCAGGGTTGAAGTAGTCCGCCAACTTTTATTGTCTAAACTCCTTCGATGGGGACGTAAAAACTGCTGCCCATCCCAATTACCTGAACTGCCAGTGCTGTTCAAATAGCCTGGCGAGTGTGCAAGGTGTATTGCACTAGCTAACAATACTAGAACATGTATCTGCCCTGAATCCTTTCATTACCCGTTGATAATTTATTTATAAAGCCACTCTTGAAATCCGTGCAGTTTTGCCCTCGACTTTGCCCTCGAGTCCATTCCCTGGGGACATGATGACTCACGTGTTGTGAACACGGTGTGCTGTGAATCAGACACCGGCACGCCACCTTTTGGCTTCTTCACTTACACACCACCAGGTGTGCATTCTTTTATTTATTAAACCAGGCATGGGCAGGCGTGTCCAATAATTGGTCGCTTTTAAGGACCAGCAGGCTAACCCAGATTTCGGGGGTTTCCAGAAATCTTGACATATACCAAAAGTGGACGTTGCCCTACCTGTAGGAGAGTTTTGATTTTATTGGTGTGTATATTTGTTTGGTTATAGAGAAAACTTGCCTTGTCTTTTAAAGAAACTGAACAAGGGTACAGAAACTTTCCTTTCGATTTTCCCAAAAACAGCTTTTTGGGGGGATAACCCCTTTGTGCTTAAAAGCGACCAATTGTAAATACTATGTTTACAGTCTCTCGGCGTGTGTCCAAGTCGCGGGACGATTTAACCGATTAGGGATATTTTTTCGTGAGCTAAGAGAAGGACCCAGTCGGGTGACGTTGGTTGAAATGGCGGAGCTTCCAAAAGTGAGACTTAAACGGACACTATAAATTATAATAAATAAATTACATTCTTTTTAATTACAGAAGGGCAATTTGGTTTACAATGGAAACCATACAACCATACATAGATATATGCATAAGTACATTATTATCAGTAAATACATACATACATAAATACATACACATTTACTTTAAAAAATACACAATATTACACCAATACAGAACAATTTCACAACCGTGCCATTGCATGGGATAAGTCACTCAAAGGCATTTCGTGAGGTGACATAATACTTTGACCATCAGTAGTTTATTTATAGAGGCTCCAGCCATCCATGTCCAGGTGCTGATTTAGCCCGATAACATAATGTTAGTTCCTTTGCTTTCAACTGGGTTTGGAAAAACTATTGATTTATGTTTTCACGCTCAATTTTTGTTTGTTTGATGTTGTTTTTTAAGGTTTTTTAAATGATTCATCAACTTACATTTGGCTACAGTGATTATTAATAACTGGATAGACTCATCTGAAACTGCTCGCTGTGTAGATGTGGCCCGTGAGCCCATGCCTGAATTAAACTCGATCTATTATGTCTTGGTTTTCTTCAAAAGCCATATTTGAAACTGACATTGACGATTATAGTTCACCACACTGTCTTACTCGCTGGAATGTAAAGGTTGGCTACCTCTTCCCCCTCAATTATCAGCTGTCTTTCTTATCTCTCCTCCTTCTTTTCTTTTACTGGTTCTCTGTAGTAACACCTTTAATCTTCGGCACGTACGTGACCTATTTTGTGTTGTAAATGCTGTAAAACTCTCTAAAAATAAAACGTTCACCGTGCTAAATCTAAATTTCTCTTCTTTGTTTTGTTACTTTCTTGTAACACCCCTAATCCTCTACACTTATTATAATATGACCTATTCGTGATGAAAATGCTGTAAAAATTCTTACAAAAATTTAAAGTTAAGAAACAGCAACTCGAATTTACTAGGTCACTTCATATAGAGACTGTCTTTTTTCTGTGAAGGCCAAGAAGTCAGTCTTATTCGAACCGGCTAAATTACATTTGATTTTGTTCAGTAGTATTATCTCAGGGGCTCTGAAATGCCTTCGGAGAGAAACCTATTTTAATGAAGTAGGCCCACACAGTAAGAAAAAAGAAGCCCCTCTTTTTTAAGGGGAAATAATCCAGGGCTTGTTTCGCGCTATATCGCCTACGGCCAGATTTGATTTGGAAATATCTGTGTTCAGCCTGGCCTTTTGCAGCACAAAACCAGATTCTAAATATCCTCCCGGGGGGCTCGAATCCCGTACTCGGCTGACAACACGGACAGATTACAGTTTTCCAATCTCATCAGAGGGCCCGAGGGGGACTTTCTTACCGCCGCCCTCTGCGACATCCTCCTCCTCCTCCTCCTCCTTTTCCTTCTCTATTTTATTTTTTTTGGCTTCTTCTTGTTGTTCATGTTCTCCGTTATCTGTACCATCTACTTGTCTTGTCCTGCCTGTCGTCGCCGTCTCTATCGTGTTCGTCTCCCCCCCCTCTCTCTCTCTCTCTCTCTAT
>NW_004797763.1:260826-261589 GCF_000002075.1 Aplysia californica | reverse complement strand
TAATGTTCTGTTCGTAGGCGGAAGATCGTGGTCTGTTTCTTTCTCTGAAGGCGGTTGATATTGTCATTCCTTTCTGGTGTGGTCATATGTTTGAAAACTGCTCTGCCGAGGTAGCGAGATACGGCATGCCGATTCAGTTGGCTCACAGCATCATTCGGAGAAGTAGGGAAGTTTCTAAGAAACTTGGGTAACACAATTTACTGCGTTCAAAGGAAGTAAAACCTTACTTATACTAAACGTTAAGAAGAAGTATAATTTCTTTATTCATGCAAATTTGGCGCGCCAGACTTTTTTGCTTGAGACTTGAGAAGTCAAGCGACAATGTGACAAAAATAAAATATAAAACATAATTTTGTATAGCGCATATTATCCTTGTTCGACAGCATTCTCTGTGCGTCCTACGCTATATCATTACCCCAGCAGACCATAGAACACTAAGAAACATTCTCGGGGCTTAACATTGCGAGCAACACTGTTGAAGGCCTCAGTCACTAACAAAACCGACATCTTCCACTGTCAATGTCCATACTATGAAATATATTGTACAATACAGGTTCGCATTTTTATTTGTGCAGTATGATGTTTAGAAATGTGCCATAATATTGCCTTCAATCTGTTAGTGGATTAGGGTCTACTGGAATTTTCAGAGAATCACGCTTTAAAGGCCCATATTTTGTTTTCGTGGAATAGATATTTTCAAAAAATATGTTAAAAAAAATTCAATTACAATTGTTCGCCGAGACAATTCCCACGCTCCCAGCAC
>NW_004797763.1:259586-260726 GCF_000002075.1 Aplysia californica | reverse complement strand
CCAAACACCCCTCCCTCACCCCCACCTTTTTCCATCCAAAAGGTCCGCGACGACGACTTTGATGATTTTTGACCCCTGGCGCCAAATCCGGTAATTCGTCCCCAGGCGCGGGCTCGCTGACCGGTAATTTGGTCAACTCTCCGTGTCTTCTCCTGTCTTTCTAGGCTTTCCATCATCCCAGATCCCTGTCCTCCAACCCACTTTCTCTCTATTTTTGGTCTTCTATACCTTGTTTATGCCCTTTCTATGTCAACCCCGAGGCGGTCTCTGTCTCTACTCGTGTGTCAATTTTTGCCATATAAATTTTATATAATATTGTATATTATACATTATAACATTTACTACTATTTTCTCGTGAATACCTATCAAGTGATTTTAAATGATCTCTTTGACTGTAATGAGCGATGAACGTTATTTTAGAAAATGTAAATGCCAAACATTTTGTTATTGCCAATATTATCATGATGATAATGAGTCTGTCATCATTGAGAAATCGATTGTATCAAATGCCTCATTCTCTTTCCTGCGATACTGACTTTCATGCGACCGTTATAGACCGTGCTGAAGCAGCCCACCTCCTCAAACTTTGTAAGGAGCATAAAACTGTCCCATCTATAACACATTCAATAAACACAGACACACGCACACGCACATGCGCACACACACACACACACACACACACACACACACACACACACACACACACACACAGAGAGAGAGAGAGAGAGAGAGAGAGAGAGAGCGAGAGAGGGATAGATAGAGAACAAGAGAAAGAGAGAGAGAAAGAGAGCGATAGATAGAGAACGAGAGAAAGAGTAGAGAAAGAGCGATAAATAGAGAGAAAGAGAGAGAGAGAAAGAGAGAAGAGAGAGAGAAATACAGACACACACACACACAACCACGCACCCGTGCGGGTACCTTATTCTTTCCTACTTAATCATATTACCCGTTAAAGAAAATCCGTTTTCATTTCGACCCCCTGTCTTCAAATCCTTCTTTGCCTGCCGAAAAATTCCGCTCATTTTGGCCAGTCTTTTCTAGTCACCCCTACCCCACCACACCACACCACTCCAAACCTCTATATGAACCAAAAGCCCACCCTACCCTCCCCCTCTTTGTCTACTTCTCACTCCCCCTCCA
>NW_004797763.1:257414-258290 GCF_000002075.1 Aplysia californica | reverse complement strand
CCCCTTTTTCCTTCTTTCAAAGGAACTTTAAAAATAGGCAGCAACAAAAAACAACAACCCAAGAACAAAATAAAACAAAACAAAAACAAAAACAAAAAAAAACAAATACCGTCTGCCCCTTTAAAAACAGAATTAAAGAGTTCCTTCTCTGCTCTACATAATAATATAAAGCAAAAAGCCGGAGGAAAATCAAAGCGAAGTGGAAAGTTTTAATGACTAGAATCTTGGCAGTTGTGGGCAAAACGCATGGTTTTGATTCCTGTTTATCTTCATT
Source organism: Aplysia californica (assembly GCF_000002075.1). Lineage (NCBI taxonomy): Eukaryota > Metazoa > Mollusca > Gastropoda > Aplysiida > Aplysiidae > Aplysia > Aplysia californica. The sequence goes on along the minus strand of NW_004797763.1, from coordinate 258,016 downwards.
GAAACAGGTGTGGACAATAAATAATTGCACTACGTTTGTGAAAACCGGCACATTGACGGAAATGAGGACAGTTTTTGACTCATTGAAGACCCAAATTTTGTTTCTTCCCAGATGCTTGAAGATAAGCAGTTTTTGGGCATTTTAATTCCCAGCATACCGCTTTCTTAGAATTACAAAGCTCTATCTGCCCAGTACCAAGTTTTGTGAAATTTGACGTCACAACATCACAACATAATATCAAACTTTGAATATCTTCATAACGACTCTGAATAATCTTACGGCTTTGATAGAGCAGATTCAGAGAGAATATTAAAATTTGATTTCTGACTTCATGGTCTTATTACTCGAAACGGCCAAAAGTGTCAGCTAGAACTTTGTAATTCTGAGGTATTGAGATGTTGTTGTTGTTGTTGTTATCGATCCAGCAGCAGCTGGGCTCTCGCCCTTCTGTCCAATGCCATGTAGTGATAAGTGCAGGTCTTCTGCAGTTGCTGTAATGTTCTATAGAGTGTGTTGTCTATGTTAGGTCTCGGAGGGAGAAGGGTAGCTCTGATGTCATTTTTTTAGTGCTGTGCAGTGGAACAGGTGATGCTCCACAGTCT
>NW_004797763.1:255870-257314 GCF_000002075.1 Aplysia californica | reverse complement strand
GAGAGAGAGAGAGAGAGAGAGAGAGAGAGAGAGAGAGAGAGAGAGAGAGAGTGTGTGTGTGTGTGTGTGTGTGTGTATAAGGAAGAGGGAGAATTTACACGAACGAATAATCTCTGTCAGCCTATGAACATGACCATGTCTTTCTCACCATCTATCATCGAAGTTAATTTATTCATTCAAATAGTTTATGTTTAGATTTCTGGAGGTAAATCATTTTCAGAATCACTGTCACACAAAGTAGGGTCATCATCATCATCATCAAGTGCCAGATTTGCGGCAGACATCGGCGATCATGGTTGTCCATTCATTCCTTTGCCTGAATGCTCTTAAAAAAGCTAAGTTACCATGATCTTTCCTCGTTACGCATCTGTTTCGGTTCTCAGAGTAGGTTGCTCTGGGCCTGCCCCTTCCTTGTTTGCCTTTAATTTTGTCATTGAGAGCTCGATGTTCAAGACCTTTATATCTATTCAGGTGTCCCAAAAACTGCATTTGTCTTTTCCTGATTGATTTTATCAGTGAGCGTCCCACGAGGGCTTCGGCAAGTTCTACGTCATTTGATTTCTTTTCCCTTTAAGATATTCTCAGCATTTTCCCCAGAAACCACATTTCTGTTGCTTCTATTTTATTTTCACTGTCTGTAGGGATTGTCCCACATTCACACCCACATACAGCGGGTAGGGAACAAAAATCCTGAAGTCGTCAAAGAGCTCCTCTAAAAGAAAGTTATAAACAAACAAGCAAACGAAGAACCCCAAAATCTTCTCTTATATTATTTTTCTTAGCAGGCTTTGTAGCGGTCTTAGAACAAAAAAGTAGAGAACAATAGCTGAGCAATGGCATTACCTGAAATCTTTTGTTGTCTGAGTGTTATTTTCTTGCAACATGTCGCGTTGTACTTGACCTGCACAAACAAACACTTTTGTTCTACGCTGACAAAGCTGGGGTTAATAACCCATTGCTACCTTAGAATTTGAAAGTTCTATCTGACATTATGAATAACGTTCTTTCTGACATTTGTTGGCCGTTTTGAGTTACTGAGACCGTGAGATCAGACACCAAAAAATTATGTTCTATCTGCTCTATCAAAATCGTAAGATGTATTATATTCGGAGATGTTATCGAGATTTTTAGAGAATTGTTTTCGCAAAAGCTTGGCATGTTGTGAAACTTAAAGATTTTTTAATTCTAGGAAAGCGCCATACTGACGGCACATAGAAAGGGGGATTTTCTGACCTGTTTTCTCGGCGACACTCACAATTCAGAACAGGGGGAGGGGGATAGAGGTTAGATTTTAATTTAGATGTTTTTTACGCTTCCATCAACACACTTTAGATCATTTAGGAAGCAGGCATCGACCGTGCCTATATTTTAAGGGTCAACCAGTGATGAGAGGTATACAATCGCAAAATAGAAAGACCGATATACTCGAACCCCCACCCCGCCC
>NW_004797763.1:242912-245412 GCF_000002075.1 Aplysia californica | reverse complement strand
ATCGAACATAAACTCAACAGCTTTTGCACAGTGACTGTTATCAGTTTGTCTTAACAGGTGAATATTTTTTCAAACTTCTGCACGCTGTATTCAAGAAAATTCCTTAATTAATACTTTTAAAAAATCCAAGTGTTTTTTTTTTCTTCTTTTTTTTCTTTTTTCTTTTTTTCTTTTTGTTGTTGTTGTTGTTGTGTTTTTTTTACAGATTTTTAAATGTTTACATCTGGGGCAATATTGCTTTAATAGCAAGTCCGTCATGTTTTTCTAATTGGGACATTATGTTTATTCAATGCATGTTTTGAGTTTGAGAACCATAAGTGCTAAAATGTGTTCACTATAAAAATAATTTCTTGTAACAAGTTTTGCAACTAAAAATTGTCATTGATAAGCTGTGACGTAGGCCATATGCGTAATCAAAATGTGCGTGAGAAACAGTTAATGCTGTGAACAATTCATTTTCCCGCGTGAAGGAGGTTTGTAGTATTTCATATAAATTTATGAAACAAAGGTTTAAAATCTAGCCTCAACTGTTATGGAAAAATATGATTACGTTAAGACAAACTAATACAAACTGCAGTGTAAACTATGGGTGCCATTGATTCACCCGTTAAATAGATATTTGAGGATAAGTTGCGCCACGAATTTTTGCCCGCACTATAGGAATAAAAATACAACTCTTTTTAGGAACTTTGGATTAGAGCGTTTCGAACGAGATGGGCATCAATATACATAAAGATGTATTTTGTTGTTGTTATTGTTTTTGTTATTGTTGTTGTTGTTGTTGTCTTGGTGTGGGGGGGGGGTAGGTCTTTTTCTTCTTTTCTTTTTCTTGAAAGCACATTAATTAATTTGGAAAAAAACCCCATCCAGAAACATGATCTTTAATTAAAAGTGCACTGCGTAAAAAGGAACTGCACCACCACTCAAAACGTGAAGCTCCAAACCATGTCGAATACCACACACCGTCGTCTCTTGAGATAGGTGGATGGCAAAACCAGCATAACAAAATATAATCCCCACGGTTTTAGACACTAATTGATGATGATGGCAATCTATTTCCCAGACCGCTTGACTCCCTGAGTGTAAAACTGTGTCAGTCCGTCTGAAGGCGAGTCTCTGAGTGCTTTTTCACCGCTCTGTCTGGCGTTGGTGGCCTTGTGGTTAGGCTACCGGACTCCCAGTCGTGGGACTGCGTGTTCAAGCCTTAGCTGACGTTGCGTCCTTGAGAAAGACACTTTACACGAATTTCCCATACTGGCTCGGTCCTTTCGGAGATGAAAGTTAAACTCGGATGTACCCCCTCGTAAATAACCTGATAGTGTTGATGAGGGCGGCAAACTTATACCATTTCGTTTTCCGTTATGTCTTCTCGATTCATTAATGTCTTTATTAGGGCATCTTTTTTCTGTTGTGAGGTACTACTCACGATCATAAACATTAAACAGTGATAAGTATTATCAGTTTTTCCGTGTGTATGACTCCATGGCTGCTTACTTTTCTGTGTGCCTCATTTCCTTTTGGTATTTTCAATTGCTCGTTTTATTATAGTTAGCGTATCTTGTTTTCTTTTAAAAATATATTATAATACTCACGGATTTAAAATAAAAATTAATGATAAGTTTTTCGGAATATTTAACACACGCTATCCCCCCCCCCTTTAAGATCGAAGCGGACACATAACGCAACCCTAGAATTAAAAAGTTTAATCTATTTAATACCTGCTAGTTTTGAAAAATTTGAAGTTAAAGATTTTGAGTTTCACAACATGTCCTGCAATTCTTTAAATGTCTCGATAACGATTCCGAATAATGTTACGATTTTGATAAAGCAGAGAAATTTTTTTTGTTTTTTTGTTTCTGATCTCAAAACGGTCCAAAATGTCAGATAAAACTTTGTAATTATGAGGTAGTGATCACTTTATAATACATCACGCACTAATTGTAGGCCTAATTATGCCCGATCATCAGCTGCAGCAGGCTAAAGATCATGTTGCGCCACATTTTGAATGAGAAACACAATGTAACAATAATCCATGAGCTTTTCCCCCTTTATAAATCAGTTCTGTCATTTCTAAATAAATAATATTTCATGTCTGTTTTTTCCTAGACAAACAAGTTCGTCAATTTTCCACAGATCTGTGTGTCTGATGATGTTCGTTTTGAGCTTTCTTTTTCTTTTCTTTTTATCTTTGCATTTTATTATGTTTATTTTTTCTTCCTTTTTCCTTTTCTTTTCTTTTCTATACTTTTCTCTTTTTTCGGGGGTTGGGAGAGGGATGGGGGGCGACCAAAGCTCTCAATCACCCATCCGGCTAAGTCCTATCAGAGAACAACTTTAAATTCGGAGGTTCAGCCACTTGAATAGCCGACCAGTGTAGATATAGTGGAGGCTTTACATTTGCACAAAAAACATTGGCAGAGATCACACGTCGACTTGCAATGTCTGTAAAAACTTCCCACACAGGTCAGAACTGCCTCTCTCTCTCTCTCTCTCTCTCTCT
>NW_004797763.1:237155-242812 GCF_000002075.1 Aplysia californica | reverse complement strand
CTGATTTCCCAAAATTCTCGAAAAATTACCACTTGCCATGACGCCATACGTGAAAGACGCTTTGAACCTATTTACACTAATTTACAGAATAGGAAGTGGGGGAGGGCGAAATATATTTTTACCACGAACAGCTGGAGTTGAGTAAAAATAGTTTTAACGATCGTATTTTACACAGACACGAACACATATCTATGTCTATGATAATAAAGAAGATTGTCTTAGGGTTTGAAGTGAGTGACGTTTCCTCACCAGCTATAATTTTATTTTTTACGATTTGGCTTCTCAGTTTATCTATCCTATTGCCTTCTTTTATAATAATTTTTCTTTTCGTCTTGCTTGCACGCTTTCTTCCCCCTGCTTCCCGTTTCATAATTCCCGTATTACCGTTAGATCTGAGTCAACTTTTTGGTCTGTCTCTTTGGCTGACTGGATATATGCTCTGTCTGTTTGTCTGTCTGTCTGCCTGTATGTCTGTCTGCCTGCCCGTCTGTTCGTCTGTCAAATATCTGCAATTTTGATTATTGTCTTGCTTCTCCTCAAAGGCACCCCTGCTTCCTGTTACCCAATGACATTGGGTACGTGATTTTTAACTAACTAAAAGCCTTCCAATGAACATGAATACAGTATTACTAGTAATATCCCCAGTATTGGGGCACTTAATGATATCATTGGTGATGTCAGTACCCGAGTGGTTAGGCTACCGGACTTGTAATCGTTAGATTGCGGGTTCAGGGTTTCCAGCCTCAGTTCCGTCCGACCTTGTGTCCTTGGGAAAGGCACTTTGCATGTCCCGCTTGGCTCGAAGGTCCTGCCTCTTAAATAACCTAACATTATCGATAGGGGCGTTAAACCTTATACTTTATACCAATTCACCATTTATAATTAGATCAATAATAGACAAGAGAAACTGCTGCTGGGTGGAAAGATAGAGGGAAAGAACGGCAGAGGAAGATAAAATAACAACATACACGGATGTCCTGAACAACATTGCAAAGAATAACGCAAAGAGAAAAACCGAGGTGATCAGGAAGACAGACAACAGAAAAGAATGAGGTACCATAATCGTCAATGTCTGCTACAAACCTGACATCAAAAGACGAAGAAGATGCGGGCACAACACCCAATCATAGCACGCGATCACAAATTAATCCCACAACAACGAACATTGAATACTCCATTTTAAAAAAAGATTGACCCCCCCCACCCCTCACCCCCACCTCATATTTTGCTCTCCCACCTAGGAAATAAAATCACTCAAAATCCACCCTCCCCCTCCTCCCGTCCCTCCCCAAAGAAATGAATCAGAACAAGGGAACAAACAAAAAGAATTAAAATCAAAACTTTCAAACAAACAATTTTTTAAAGATAAATAAAGCAAACACCACAGCCAAAAGCAACAAGAAATGTTTTCTTTTGTATTTGAATTTGAGTAAGGAGAAGCATATTGCCAAAATAATGGTAATGTAATACGAGAAAAAAATAAGGCACAGACAGACAAAAACAACAGGGGAAAGAAACAAAGGAAGGGCCACCAACCAGTGGCGTCTTCGAATTACCAACAAGAACAAAAGAGCAACAGAAAATTAGCGTTCTCTTAGCTCACTCAACTCCCCTCACGTACCTCCCACTTCGCCAGTAATTACCCAAACACGTATAAACAAACCGGCAGCAACAATCACAATAGCAGGCCTAACAACATACACGTAATTACAGCTGAAATGTAGCTATAATTTACATAAGAAACCTGAACCTAAAAACACAAATGGTATTGTTCTGTCTCAGCGAGCAAGCGGCATGTAAAGCAATCAAAGAAGCCACGAGTCTATCAACATCATTATAAGATCAAATGAAACATCTTGTACGTAATTAACGTAGACGATAAACAAACGTATCATGTACGAAAATAGATTAGGTCGCATGCCTTTCCCCCTCCCCCACCCGATATCTTCTTTAATGGATCGAATAATAATAATTTTAGATCTGAGTCTACTTAAAATGTCCAGTTGGACCACATGAAATTCTCCCACCCATCGTCAATGTTTAAACTCTCGAAAGTAATATCTTCCAAGAATAGGCTACTCTTAAAAGTGCCTCTTTTCTAAGTTCAGTTGCCAGTTGTGATATTCTAAATCCGAAGACATTTCAAGAGGCTTTTAAGATAGTTTACAAATGTTTCAACCACAGACACTTCTGCTGCTCACCTGGTTTCTGAGTGGTGCAGCCTCTTATAGCAGGGATGTGTACTAGCATGGGGGAAATTCCACGCTTTACTACAACACCCCCTGGGCCTTCCACCTTCGCTTTTTTTATCGTGGGAGCTTTACCTCAGTCTTTTTATCCATCTCATGTTCTGTCTCTTTCCCTCATTTTCTGACTGTTATTAAACATCAAACTTCATTATATTAATCCATACACATTTTACTTAGCGAAAGCTGATCTACTACTTGTAATCACTTTAAATGTATTCATGTTGTTTTAATTTCAGTAAGGAACCATTTTATTTTGGACTTTTTCATCACAAAAGTGCGTAAGTGCTTTTCGAATTTTAAAAAAGGAACCTCATTTGGACCGGACTTTTAAAAAAAAGAAAAATCAGCAAGTGATGACAACGCGCTTAAATCAAAGAATATTTTGACATTCAAGATTTCAGCCTAGCTTTGTTGCATTCTAGATAAGCCTTGAAAGTAAAAGCAACTCACAAGAAGAGAAAACTGGTCACACTAAACCTGGCTTAAAAAATAATGAATGTGCAGATGTTTTGCAGCCTCAACGACTCAGCTCATATCATTTAGGAAGTGGGCTGCTTCGACCACGCCTACCACGGCCAATACAGGTTGAGATAGATAGGCATACAAATGCAACGCCTCAGAAGCAAATGGATAATATAGCTGTAACTATAACTATAAGCCATGATAGCAAAACCCCTCGGGAATCGCACTCTAGTCTTACCACTACACCAGATACATGGGTGTGAAATCAGATAAGGTAACGATTATACGTTTAAAAACTGCAAATATCATTTTCAGACATTGGGACTTTGCTTAAGAAACAAGTTTCAGTTCCAAGTACAGCCCAAACGGACAGATTGCTGTGGAATTGGCAAGAAAAACGTTTTGGGGTTTCGAATCTTAAGCGCTATTTTGAAACTGCTATAACTGCAATGTGCATCCCTCAGGGACTGGCACTTGCTTGTTGTCTTTTCGTTTCGCTGCTTTGCCGTGTTTATTTTTGAAAGTTGTGTGACTCATATCACTTGAAAACCTGTCATAGCAGAGAATCTACGTTGTCTGGGATTTTACCACCTGTGTCTTTGGTGTAGCGGCTAGGCGATTTGTCGTTGCATGCACAGAATCTGCGGGGTGGTTGGGGGGGGGGGGGGGGGGCGCCTCAGGTAGGTCCTATTACTACTTCTTTACTTTCCCTCGGTTGTTTATGTCTGTCTGTTTTTCTTTTTTTTTTTAGCACTAAATTACCATACGTGTGTCGATCTCCTTCTCTTTACTCAAACAAACAATTAAACAAGTAGAAAATGTTCGTCCGATTATCCTACGGGAATGATTTTTTATTGAGTGTATTTGGTCTTTCTGCTGGGATGTTGTATCCCTTTTTAAGCCGAGTAGCCTTGTGATTAGTCTTCCGGACTCGTAGTTATTGGATTACGGGATTTGTGGTTCGAGCCTTAGCTTGGTCCGACGTTGTGTCCTCGAGAAAGGTACTTTACAAGAATTCCCCACTTGGCTCGGTCCTTTCGGAGATGGACATTAAAGTCGGAGGTCTCGCCTTTTAAATAACTGAGTTGAAAGAGGCGTTAGTTAAACGTATACCATTTCACCATTTTCTCAACCCGAGTTGGCCCGGACAAGAAGGGTTTTAGCTCGCTTTGTAAATTAAATGTTAAAAAATCATGTCGACTGGTGATTAAAATACATACAGTGAACTGATTAAAAGGGGCATTTCCCATGCAGGCTCTGCTTTTTTGTTAAGAGTTGGAGTGTCTGGGAAGTATAGTATTCACACAGCTGCTGGCCGGTGGTTGGCAGGTGCACTGATGTGGTTTGCTCCTTCTTTTCTACAAACATCTCTTGTCCTGATCTCTCTTCCTGTTTTGTGTTTGTTTCACTCTTGTAACACCTTTTTATCTTAGGCACTGTTCATGATATTATGACCCTATTGTGTTGCAAGTAACGTAAAACTCAACTAAAACTAAAAGACAGTACGAATAGCTGTAGTTGAGAACTGGGGTCTATTCACAGTATGCAGGAGCGCCATTGCCTGCCATATTTTATTCAAACTTGCGGCTTAACTTTTAATATTATTATTATGTTCGGTAAAGCCTCCTTTCTAATATTCATTGATCCACAGCACATATCCGGAATCTCTACACCCTGCCAAAATTGTGAAAATGGTATAGGGTTAACGCTCCTATCAACACTGTTAAGTCATTTAAGAGGCGGGACCTCCCAGTTTAACTTCTATCGACCGATCCAAATGTGAATTTCGTGTACATTGCTTTTTCCTAGGACGCAACGTCGGACCAAGCTGAGACTCGAACCTACGCCCTGTCGCTAATCTCTACACGTTGGGCTAGTAAGTTTTGACGTCACGAACGAAATAGCTCTGTTTTGGGCCCGATTTGGGGGTTGTCATGACGTCACCTGCGAAAGACGAGTTTAACACTATCCTTACGCCTGGCGTCACAATTTTGTACCCCAGAGGTTGTATTCTTCACATTTTAAAATACTTCTAGTACGAAGATCTCTTTGAAACTTTCAGTATTCCTCAAAAAACCATTTTGACAGACTGCTATGCAAAAGCGTACGGATTGTATTAACGAGTAAATTTCCTCTTTGGAAAGTTGTGGCACAGAGTTCCGCATGTCGTATAGATACTACAGTAAAATACGACGTACGTATAGGGTTAGTTCTATTATCATAGACGGCAATACTTGACTAATTTCACCCACACGAGGTCGGAGATGAGGAAGCAATGTTTGTATCCTTACAAGACCTCCCTTAATTAAGCGTCTTTGTAACACCCCCAGCAGGAGAGAAGGCAAATAATATACCTTAAGTCCGGATATGAAATCGTTGTATAAACTAATATCACGACAATCACACCCGACCCCCTGCGGGCCACGAAAAGACTTTTTGGATGTAAAGATATTAGCGAAACGTTTCTGTGTGAGTGTTTGCTATGGGCTGACTTGAGCAATCATAAATCTGTAATGTCACCAGGGGGGCCTGCTTGAATGTTCCGCGCGCTATGTTAGCGGAAATCTGAATTACTCCCCTCCCCCCCCCCTTACCCCTCCCTCATTCCCTTCCCTTCCTTTTTCGTTTCTTCTCCCCACCCTCCTCAAGATCCTGTTCCACAGGAGGTGCCAAATTTCTTTGAGATCGGGTTTTGCGGCGAAACGAAATGCGCTAAAAGGTTGGGTCGGGCGCGAGCGAGCTTTCAGCTTTGGGTTGGAGATTATGGTGTGTGCTCGAGAAATAATTTGTAATGGCGTCATCGGCGGGTTTTTTTTTAATGGTTGTCCGGTTACTCGACGAGTCGAGTGTTGAATGTTCTTGGGAACAGATCGTCTGAGGTCAAAGTGTTCTTTCCTGGCAGTTTCGTTGTATGTTTCTTGGAGAGCTAAGTAGTGAACAGACCTC
>NW_004797763.1:234280-235375 GCF_000002075.1 Aplysia californica | reverse complement strand
ATAATAATAATAATTATCACATTGTATAGCGCATATCCCCGATCGACAGCAAGCGCTATGCGCTTTTACACTAGACGTATAATAGTCAACATACAATGAAAAAGTGCCCCACTTATTACGTTTTTTCTATTGGAAGAGAGATTGCGCAACATGTATAAAACTGTACAACTTTCCAGTTTACTATGGTTCACAAACCAACCATCGTGCTAAATATTATGTCCACAAAATCAAAGTGGTTAAAGGGACACCAATATAGGCTTAAACATTATTTTCCGTCGCTGTCCGGATTCGAACCCGGGATGTATTAAATGAGAGGCGAACACCGTAACTTCTTGAACGCAACATCCATCAATATTATGTCTACAAAATCAAAGTGGTTAAAGGATATTATAGGCTTAAACATTGTGGCTTGTTCATGCTGTGATTTATTTTTAAAGACAACCGCCATTGCATTCCCAACTGCCAAAACACACAAACACCGGACGAGAAGAGAAACCACACAAGAGGGCGGAGAGAAGGAGGGAAAGGGGGGGGGGGCAAACAAATGATTAAAAAAAAAAGAAAAAAACGAGCAAAGAGGGGAAAACAATCTCGGTAAATACGATGAAAAATCAGAACAAGATAGGATGAAAAATCAGAACAAGATAGGATAAAAATCGGAAAAAGATAGGATAAAAGTCCAAGCAAGAAAAAGTAAGATAGAAATCAGAGCAAGAGTAAGTGAGATGCAAATCGGAGCAAGGTAAAGTAAGATAAAAACTAGAGCAAGCTTTAAAAAAGACCGAACAAGAATTAGTAAGATAAGAAAATCAGAGAAATATAAAGTAAGATCGATAGAAAAAAGAGCAAGAGTTTAAGATAAACCTTGGAGAAATAGTATGATGCGAAACAATAATTAGAGCAGGAGTAAGAACAGAAAGACTCAGAGTCAGAGCAACGTTATGTGAAATGATTGAAAACCGAGCAAAAGTAACAATTAGGACAAGAGTAAGTAAGCTAAAAAAAAGAAGATGTCTAAAGAGATCTACTATTGCAGACTGATACATTACTCCTCTTTCTCTCTCTCTCTCTCTCTTTCTCTCTCTCTCTCTCTCT
>NW_004797763.1:230343-231328 GCF_000002075.1 Aplysia californica | reverse complement strand
GCGCGCGCGCACACACACACACACACACACACACACACATACACATACACGCACACTCAGACACACTTTTCCCCTTCCACTATCCTGTTCCTATCTATCAACTCTCCTCTTTCCTGTCCTCGTCTCTTTGCACTACACCCCTTGTCTTCAATCCTGTCTCTATCCACCCTCCTTTCTCTTTCCACCTCGCTGTTTCTATGCACCCCATTCATTTTCCTCATTTTTACCTTTATCCTCCCCCCTTTTTTTCTCCCCTCCAGGAGTGGTATGACAGCCGTCTGAAATGGGACGCCGACCGCATCAGTCAGATCATGGTGAACATCAGCAAAGTATGGGCCCCAGACATTGTTTACACCAACGGGTGAGATAGAGATAGATATTATTAATTAATTACTTTGTTTTTTTTTAAATTTCACCACTAGGATGTTGATATACATCTTGGCTCCTAGAGATATAGCCTAAGAAAAGAAAAAAAACAACCAACAAAAAACAACAACAAACAAACAAAAGTTGTATGAAGCGAAGAAGCACATACGTTTTTGTAAAACAAATTTTTAGTTTTGTTTGTTTTGTTACAAATGTACACCTTACAGTGATTCTTTCCCCTTCAGTTACTACCACTATTTTATTCTGTTATTCCTTTACTTTTCTGATATTCTTTAATTATTCTTTTATTCCGTTGTCTTATCCCCAGAGTGGGTCCCATCAAGTCTTTGTACCCACACAACGTCAGGATATCAAGCAACGGGATTGTTTGGTGGACGAGGAAAGAGGTCAGTAACTGTAGTAGTTGTAGTTATGTGCTGGCTCGGGTCATCAATTATTAAACCACTTGGTACTGCAGAATCGGGAAGGGTCAAAGTATTAAGTCCTGACTAGCGAGCACTAAAAGGATTATCTGGGCTTTGTTGGCAAACTCCCAGGCCGAGCTCTATCTATCTATCTATCTATCTATCTATCTATCTATCTATCTATCTATCTATCT
>NW_004797763.1:228004-229377 GCF_000002075.1 Aplysia californica | reverse complement strand
ACACACACACACACACACTCACTACTCACTACTCCCTACTCCCTGTCCCATCACGTACATCCACAGATAGTGACCACCTACTGCCCTACCACCCCTGACCAAATTCGACAATCCTGCGCCATACAGCTCGGGTTCATGAGCAACAGCCGCGGGATTCAGAACGACCGGTTCTTTGCCAACACCAGCACCCTAGTCCTGCCTGGTAAGTAGCCACCAGCCAACTGCCCACACACTGACCGTCCACTCACTCAATCATTATATTATCATGTCGCTGCCTTAGAATTACAAAGTTCTATCTGACATTTTTGGCCGTTTTGAGTCACTAAGAACACGAGGTAAGAAATCTCCTTGATCAAACTCGTGAGATTATTCAAGGTTCTTATGGAGATATCCAGAGAAGGGCATTCGGTAAAGCTTGACATGTTATGAAACTCAACATATGTGAGGCAGCGTGGTGGAACCAGGCTCTCGTCAATTTTGGGGCATATTGCGTTATTGATATCATCTTAAAACTTATTCACTTTGTCTTTATTTGGATGGAAAAAATATCGTTTTGTCTTGAATACAAGTCGAGATATTTGTGAAAGAAGGAGATGGGGGTCACCTGTTTTCAGAGGTAAAAATAGTGAGAAAATGGCCGCCAAAGATTAGTTATTTCCTTAGCCTAAGAGTCCGTGGTAACTGAAAATTTACATTTTTGTGCCTTTGATCAACGCTTTTCAGAGGAATCCACACAGAAATGAGTTCTTTAATGGGGGTGAAAGGTGTTGAGCCAAAAAACAAAAATTTGATAAAAATTTACAAACTTGCGGGAAAATGCAAGTTTCTTCACTTTGACTATTTTGACGATAGCCTGATTGCACCACGCTGCCTCACATTACGTCAAATTTCTCAACTAGGTACTGAGCAGATAGAACTTTTGTAATGCTGAAGTAGCATTGAGTCACCACACGGTGGAATCAGGCGTCAATTTTTGGGCATATGATGTTTTGTTGTTGTTGTTGTTGTTGTAAAATCCACCTGTTTATTTCTACTGCATTTGGTGAAACAATCATCCATGCATCTTGTAGAAAAGTCAAGATACTAGCTATTGAAGGAGGTGGGGAATGCCTGGTGTCATGGGTAAAATTAGCTACAAAATGGCCGTCAAAGTTCCACCGCTTTGGTATCCATGGAAACTGCACTCTTATATTTTTTGTCCCTTTGGTCTGCAATTTTCAAACATTTCAAATCAGAAACGTATTTTTGATATGGAAATAACTGGTGCATTGGGCTCAAAACAAATAAAGATCGTCGCAAATTGCCGCGTGCCTCTGAAAAAAATGTGGGTTTCTTCAATTTCATTTTTTTGACGAACCCCTGATTCTCTCCCC
>NW_004797763.1:225773-227890 GCF_000002075.1 Aplysia californica | reverse complement strand
GGGGGGGAGGGTGAAAGTAACTTTCTACTTCCTTCCTACCTTGGATTTGTCTTTGTTTACCAATAAGCTAACAGTTTCTTTCTGGCATGACGCCATTACGACCCTACAATGACCCTATGATAAGTTGCAAAAAGGTATAAAGTTAGTCTGTCAGTTTGTATGTATTTGAACGCTTAATCGGCAGCTTGCAGTGTAAGGGCGAAGACAAAGAGAACGCCAGTTTCAGAGACTGACTCAGTAAGTGCTCATAGGTATAAAACTCCCCTTCTGATTTCCAACTTGCCATACACAGAGCTGGCAGACTGCAGGCAGCTTAAAGCACCGATCGGCACGGTCGGCTAAATCGGAATCCAATAACTACATTCTTATTACGCCGAAAAAACTGGGAAGGGCGCCTCGCTGTCAACACCCAATGCCGTCTTGCAGTCGCCAACTCGGGTTCTGTAGTTTGCGTGACGTCACACGACTGGATTGGTGACAATTTCAAATGGTTATTTCAGAGCTGGTGCTTCGCGTGGACAAAAACTAATTACATTTTTGAAAATCAGCTTCGTAAAATTAGGGGGGCAACCGCGCAGAATTAAATTTTAAGCTATATTTTAGGACATTCGTGCCCCCCCCCCCTCCATCCGCTTCCCTAAATAAATGCTTCATCATTACCTGGGAATACCAGCTGTTTGTGGTGTAGTTGGTTTTTCTTAGATCTAGATATGAGGCCTTACTCTGTGTCAGTTTAGTGTGAGAATTTGAAGAGCCGAGGCCTGAGAAAGAACTAGATATATCTAGATTAGATCTATGCAAGCTCGAGATTTAAAAGGAGCGACAATAGGCGTCTTCTATGTTGAGTCTAACAGACACCTACAACTGGCGCCTGAGGGCGTCAATCTTCAGCCGCTGAAGTTTCCGCATTCTCCATGTTTTCGCCCAATACTTCCCCGGATGCTGAGATATAAGAAGGTTGCATGGTCCGCTAGGGTAATTATATAGCGTAAAGCGGATAGTGCTTGCTTTCGAGCGGGGATATGCGCTACACAAATAATATTTGTGAGGCAGCGTGGTGGAATCAGGCTATCGTCAAAATAATCAAAGTGAAGAAACTTGCATTTTTCCGCAGGTTTGTAAATTTTTATCAAATTTTTGTTTTTTGGCTCAACACCTTTCACGCCCATTAAAGAACCCACTTCTGTGTGGATTCCTCTGAAAATCGTTGATAAAAGGCACAAAAATGTAAATTTTCAGTTACCACGGACTCTCAGGCTAAGGAAATAACTAATCTTTGGCGGCCATTTTCTCACTATTTTTACCTCTGAAAACAGGTGACCCCCAACTCCTTTTTTCGCCAATATCTCGACTTGTATTCAAGATAAAACGATATTTTTTCCATCCAAATAAAGACAAGTGAATAAGGTTTAAGATGATATCAATAACTCAATATGCCCAAAAATTGACGAGAGCCTGATTCAACCACGCTGCCTCACATTCATTTTTTTTTCAAATCTGCACAACACTGTGTAGTACCATGCTTTGTTTTACGTGAGCACGGTGGCAACACAATAACCTGGACGAAAGCTTGTCTTGTTTTCTAGACGCCTAACCCTCCACACCCCTAGTCTCTGTCTTTATTGTTGTTCTCCATAGCAAAATATTACATTGGGAGTAAGCAAACATTAATCACCACCCCTCCCCATAAAAAAAACAACCCACCACCAACAACAACAACAACCCCGAAAACAACAGACAAACGAACAAATACTAACAATAGAAAACCAAACAATCAAACAAACAAGAAACCTGACTAATTTCTCCAAATATATTTTATTATTATAACGTGAAAAAGTTGATATCTGTAAGTGGAAAATACACCACTTGTTTCTTTTGTACCTCAGAGACTATCAAGTATAAAAATGTGTGCGTGCGTGTGTGTGTGTGTGTGTGTGTATGGTGTCTCTGCATATATCTCGATATACATTGCCATATACAATATATAATTATTATGGTATTATATCTAACCCCGTTCTCTTTCTCTCTCTCTCTGTCTTTCTCTCTCTTTCTCTCTCGCTCACCCCCCTCTTCTCTCTCTCTCTCTCTCTCTCTCTCTCTCTCTCTCTCTCTCTCTG
>NW_004797763.1:219465-225507 GCF_000002075.1 Aplysia californica | reverse complement strand
CTTTCTTTCTCTCTCTCTCTCTCTCTCTCTCTCTCTCTCTCTCTCTCTCTCTCTCTCCCTCTCCCCCTCTCTCCAAATCCTTCTCACAGCTGACTTCGCCAACAACGAGTGGTACCTTTACTCGGCTGACATGGTCCTAGGCGGGGACAACGAGACCCGGCCGTCCACTATGGACGTCGAGATGACCCTAGAGAGAAAGAGGAGCACAGGAACGGCTGGCAGCACACAGGGTCAAGAACTGACCACTGGCTACGTCTCTGTGGAAGGCGGAACAGAGAACTGCTCGCAGACGCAACAAAATGGCGACGGAACGAATGGAGGCACTTCCTTGCATGACGTCATCGGATTACGTCTTGTGCTATTTATAGCAAGCGTGGTTGCCTTCAGGTCTAGATGGGAATGTGAGAATGCTTTGTATAGATAACGTATCTTACTGTAATATCGTAGGAAGATAACAGTGTGATTTGTTTACATATTTTCGTCCCACATCAAAATTAGAGAAAAACATGGTCATTATTACACAACTGTCACAGATCTTTTCACAGTGGCTTCCCTTAAGCGAATGTTTTAGATTTAACGGCAAAAAAGCTACATGTTTTATGTACCGATTTGTTCTCACTAGCTGGAAGAGTCGGACAGCTTTTGGAATCAGTACACCTAATTAATAATGAAAGACTGGTGTCTTTTAAAGCTGCAAAATGAGCTGCAATGCCGTTGGGGTATTTCTAAAATAGTTCTACCATAATATGTTAAAATGTTTTTGAGGCTTCTCGACCCAGATAATAGTGTAGAGACTTGACAAAATGCCAGGTCGTGGACTGGGTACAGACGAATTAACTTTTACTTAAAAGCGCCGTAGATACAAAATTCTCGCATTACCAATTAAACAACGTTAGTTTAACTGGACTACTTTGCACGCAGGTGTCATGTATCTAAGTCGCCCCAATAGAAAAGCTTTTATAAGTCAAATTTTTTATAAAGCCCTACTTGTGTTATGATTTAAAATTCAGTAATGATTATACAACCCAAGCTCTTGCCCATGACCATCAGAGGTCGAGGCATCAGCTGATGCACCATTCAGCAATGCAGCTACCTCCACGACCCCTGGAAGGGTTAAATGGCTCGAGATCATGATCGTAAATGATTAAGAAGTGCCAGATCACTAGCATGCTTTTGGACACTTATTGATTTCACATTGCCTTAGTCAGTTCAGGTGGAGTCGGTAGCCTAGTGAATGGACTTCAGGACCAGTAATCGTGAGATTGCATGTTGGCAGGCGAGAGCCTCACCACGGTCCGACGTTGTGTCCTTGGGAAAGGTAGTTTGCACGAAATTCCCTTTTAGCTCAGTCCTTTCGGAGATAGACGTTAAACTCGGAGGTCCCGCCTCTTAAGTAACCTAATAGTGTTGATAGGGGCGCTAAACCTACACTATCATTTCACCACTTTTTCGTTGGTCAGGTCATGGCTGGATTAAGCATTGGGAGGTCTGGGGCCCGCTTTGAAGGGAGGCATCTTATCTAACTCCCCCATCTGCATAAACCTCAGCCTAGTAACAAAGAAAAGCTAAGAATATAAACTGGACATTTTTAGTGAGGAAATACTGAAATTGGGCTATTCTTCCAACATTATAGTGTGTAATGAAATAATACAAATTGAAAATGAATTTATTTACGCAAAGAAATTCAAATAGCTTCATTAAATGTTTTCAGGGAACAAGTTGAACAACAAACGAGTAAATATTTTTGTTCAAATCAGAGAATAGATTGAGTTAAAGTTAAAACCATTACAGTCATAATTTTATATATGACTCAATGCTTCTAAATGTTATATCTGTGGGAGCCCCCCCCCCCCCCCCGGCCCCCCGATCCCTTGGTGGGCAGTCCTTCAAACCATAGCCATTTTTCTGAACTCCCCAAACTCAGTCCCAGATAAAGTAATACAGCAAGCAGCATACTCCAGTCCCTGCCAGTACAGCAGGATTTCAGAAAAAGGCATGTATTCTTAAAAGTAATGAAGTGTACTTATTATGAGGTTTAGATAATAACATATAACAAATAAATAAAGATTATGAAAATTCAATTCAATTAGGTTCACTACCTTTTGAAAAAACAATGCACAAATTAGGAAGCCCCCCCCCCCCCCCCCCATTCCATAATTTCGATTGTCATTCTGATTTTTAGTACTGTAATAATTTTTTTAGAAATCTGAAACCTCAAAAAGTAAACAGCGATATGCTTAAGGTACTAGGAAATCATGAGGTTACCGCATCTGCCACTGATCTAATGATCGAACGCCACTGTCTGTTACGTCCATAAAGAGTTAAGGTTATTGACTCCCTAGTTGACATAGTTGCTTTATCATGACGCATTACTGTTTTGCAAGTACTTTTGTTGACTGGAATAGAGTGATTTGTTAGAAGAAATGTTTGCTGGAATAGAGAGATTTCTTGAAAGAGAGAGACGTGACTGCTGCCTAGTGGGTCTATAAAAATCTAATCCTTTACTGTTTTGTTATTTATCTTGCATTGTCTCACTAAAACATATTTTTCAACGAGAAAATCGCTGCTCTGGCAGTGTGTTTTTTTAGTAAGAGTTTTATACACTTTCAACATAATAAGATCACATGAGTGCCAAAAACAAACAAGAAAGATAGGAGATAAAGATGATAGATGCTTGATAAGAAGGAAAGAGCAAACCACACCAGAGCACCCACCAACCGCTCACGCTTGGGCAGTAGTATAAAGATGTGATCGTAGTTAAAACCGCAATCAAATGTTTTCAATAGCTTTCATGCAAAAAATGATGAATGATGATAATAATAATAATCCCTGTTCGTTCTAAACGAAAGGAACTTGTAAAGTAAAGAAAACCCTTATATCTTAAGGTAGGTCAAAGTGTTTTGTTTTAAGTGCCTAAATTACATCTAACATTATTTTACAATGTCTTGAAGTGTTCTTCGTGTTATAACAATGTGATATAGATCTAATTATTGTTCTAACTTTTATTAATTCTGATCCCAAGTGACCTTAATGAGCATTATTACTTTTTACAGAAAACAAGGACAAACCATCCTTGATTTCCCCCTGTAGTTTAAGTGTGTGAATGAGTAACAGACTTTAAAATTTACTGTTATGTTCTCAATGGCGGATGGAATTACGCTGTGTTCGATATCTGCAATGTTGAACAGTTTCAACACTTGATTTGTACATTTTCCACAGAAATTAGAGTGAGTTATTGAAAGAGTGTTTGTTCCTGCCTCGAATTAGGATTGTAATATTTTTATTGTGAGACTGCTCCTTTGTGCTTTGCTTTGAGTTTTTATCAGTCTCTTAAAGAGATCTGGAGCGTTTTTGTGTTTTATCGGTTATGCTCTTCGTCGTCAAAAGCAGAATATTATGTGAGTTCGGTTCCTTACGGGAATGCATTTGTTGTTGTTGTTGTTGTTGTTGTTTTGTTTTGTTTTTCAAAGTCGAATATGTCTATTTTATTGAGAATCTGTTTTCTGTGATGTTGTATCCAATTCAGCCCAGGTTAGCCATGACTGACAAGCTAAAAGTAGCCTTCCTCCCAAGTGATCTTAAGTCTAAATTAATAGTCGGTGAGGGCTAAAAAACATGTTCAGTAATAGCAACAGTTCATGTAGGTGCATTTGATTTTTTCGTTTTCAAGACCTTTAAAATTGTTTCTATATTTCAAAGTCATAAAATTATGGCAGGTTAGAAGTCCGCCTCCAAATATAATTAATCTAAATTGTGTTGATTTTGGGCTTTTCTTTTCTTTTTTCTTTTCTTTTTTTTTTTTTTTTTGGGGGGGGGGCACGTAAATGAAAATTAAAAAAAACAAAAACAAAAGCTTAATGCATGTACCATTGCTGGGCGCGACTAAACAGACGCATCATAATCCTATCTAAAGAATAAAAATCCCTGGTAAACATAAATGACCCCTCCACCCCCTCCCAGCCCCATTTTCCCATCAAATTCTTAAAAACAAATTATTATTATATCAAAACAACGTCCACCCCCCCCCCCCCCCACACACACACAACGCCGCAGTGACTCGTATCTTGACCCACGGAAAGCGGAGACCCCGGGATATGCTTAATAGTAATAGGTCAAGGAAGTTTGGAATAGGAGGCTCAAGTTTACTTTTACCTAAATCCTCCCACTTTTGGAGGGTCACTTATAATAATGATATATTATTATTATGTTTACCAGTTAGTTCGACCGTCGTTTCCACATACCGTGTGGGGACACGGCATGTCCTAGAATAACTACAAGTAAACGATGAGTGCGGCTTACACGGCTAGGTGGTATTTACAACAATAATAATAATAGTTATTATCCGAATTACTCTCTCCCACTCCCTAAACCGCTGCATTTTTATGCTTTGGTCCAAATATGTCCCACGAACAAGCCATAGGAGCAAAAAATTATAACATGGGAGATACGATGTCTTAGAACAGAAGCAAAAACGACCAGGCGAGACAAAATTAGAAGCTCAGTAGTCTGAGAAATGGTGGGCACAATGATGGCATGCATCACATCCATTATCAAAGAATTAATTAAATGTTTGGACATCTCATGCGATTACTAACACACCATCCATCACAACGTGCCTATATAAAAAAATAAATGCAAATGTAACAAGGCTAGAGTTCGACAGAGAAAAACCTGGATAGATGGCATCAGGTAAACACTTACAACTCATGACACCCCCCCCCCTGACCCGAGCTCTCCGCTCGAGGCATTTTATTTTAGGATTAAAGCCCTCTAATCACGTAAACTTCAGAGACGAGACAGGTGGAAAAATGAAGTAGGCAAGAGCACAAGAGGTGCCGATTGATAGTATAATATTACTAGCTGGGTCCCCTTTCGATGAAAGGAATGATCGGTGCTTTAATATCAACCAAACGTCTATGGCCTACTATATTTACACTCTACTGGAATGGGGCAATAAATCTTGAGAGATGCAAAAAATGAGAAGGTCTAGATCTATACTCTCAAAACAAAATGTGCCTCGCGAAATATCACTTCCGGATTTTCTAAAATTACAGAGCGACGGCCTACAAACGCGATCGGCGAAATAAAGAAATTTAGGTTTTTGCAGCAAAACTGTCTCAAAACTGAAAAAAATCAAGGGCGCCATGATCTGGAGAATATTTGAAAGAATTTTTGGCGAAAACCGCATGTGGATCGATGCAGCCATTAAAAAGCCTTTTGAATAGCAAAATTCGGCCACCACAAATAGATAATAGATTATGTGACAATACCCATTCTTTCATTGGAGGCACCAAATTACTACATCTGCTAGTCTGAGATACCAAATAATATAGGCATTAATGCTTCTGGTGTGCAAGACATAACACTGAAAATTCCTGTAAAGTATTGATGTTTCTATTATGCTCAAAGAATGTTCACCTCGTGTAATAGTCTGATGTTGGATTTCTTTTCTTTTTAAATTTGTGTTGTTTTTGTTGTTGTTGTTCATTTTTCTAACGATAATTTTGAGTCGTTTTAGAGATACTGTAGATAGTGAACTATTATTATCATAATCGTTATAACTTTGTTTCATGCCTTGTGGTTCATGCTATTTTCCTGACGCTGTTTAGTGTTATTTAATCCCCTAATACATTGTGGAAGAAGCGGCGTTCATGGTGTAGTGGTTTAACGCTTTGCCGCTGGACGCAAAAGTCTATGTTCGTTTCTTATGAGGGGAGAATTATTATATAGTGTCTCCATCTTTTCAGTTTGAATTGGATCTGACTGGCAGGGTCTAAGTTTGCCTCCTAAATGATCTAAATTACATTGACGATGGCGTAAAACAGCTGTATCTACATAATTTGATAAAAAGGTGATTCAGAAATTGGTGTGATGTCTGTCAAGTACCCTTTCTCTGCGCCCCTCCTCCCCTCCTTCTTTCTGCCAACTTGCCTCACGATGATTTATTACCCCCATTGAAAGTATTTACCCAGGACTCAAAACAATAGTGTTCTAATGACAATTGTATTAGTATACCGTTAAAGGTACATTTTGGACCCCCCC
>NW_004797763.1:215367-219365 GCF_000002075.1 Aplysia californica | reverse complement strand
ACTACACTGTAGGCTACAGCGGGCGAGGCCTCCCCACCCTTTCCTCCTCTCGCTTGGACAGAGAAAATAGTATGACATTATGACAAAAGCCGTGTTGAAAATAACGTCTAACAAACACAAGCCACATAGAAAATAACGTTTAACAAACACGAGCTACATATAAAATAATGTCTAACAAACACAAGTCTAGAAGAAAATGATGTGAAACAAACACTAAAGAAACAAAGGTGCAAAAAAAAAAACACGAAACAAACGACCCACACACACACACACACACACACACACACACACACACACTTTTTTTTCACTTTCAAAACAAGTTACAATCGTCTTCCTCGCTTAACGGCACTGGAACCCTTTTTAGGGGGATGGGGCGGGGAGGGTGTTAAGTGTGTTATGGCCCTCCAAACTGCTTAAGGTCATAATATGAGCGCCAGGGACAATTACACATTTTCAGTGTACTAGAAATTAATTTTGAACTTTGGCTTACATTTTAACCCCACAGACAATAATGGGGCCCCTGGATGTGCGCAGTAATAGGTGGCGTCGATGGCTTAGTGGTTAGGCTCTCAGACTCGCAATCGTAAGGTCATGGGTTCGAATCCCGTCAGGGGCCCGACGTTGTGTCCTTGGGAAAGGCACTTTCCACGAATTTTCCTCACTTCACCATGGTGGGAATGGGCACCCAGCCATAGACAGTGAATGATCTTGTCAGTTTGTTAGCGTTTGAGCCCTTAATTAGACCGCTTGTACTGTAGAATGCTTCCCGGGTAGATGATAATGCTTGTGAGTCTGTTGGGATAATAATATATTGTTTAAAGCGCATAGAACTTGCTGTCAAGCGGGTATATGTGCTATACAAAAGCTAATTTTATTATTACTACAACTATTACTACTATTAGGAGTAGACTCGCGCGATGTGGAGTGCTCAAGATGTTTTTGAACACTACACCAGACTGAGACCTAAGGAGTCACAGTCATCAATCTGCCGAAATGACTGTACTGTGGAGTGCCTTTTTGTATTCCTCTTTGTCTAGTGAGAAAGTGTCCCAAAAGCATGAATTTGTTGTTTTATAAATCAGTTCAGCAATTGTCATGGTAACGTTTTCAAGTTAATACAATAAACATGTTGACAATACGTGTGTGTGTGTGTGTGTGTGTGTGTGTGTGTGTGTGTGTGTGTGTGTGTGTTTGTGTTTTAACAGTATTTTTGTCATTTTTAAAACTATATAATATGAAAAGAGCAAATGTGGAGCTCAATGTGTCTGTGTGTCTATTCTTCCGTCTGTTGCTCTGTTTGTAAGTCTAATCTGTCTGTTTCGTTTTCTCTGTCTTACTACGTTGTTACGCTAAACCTCTTGTGGGGTGCAAACGTAACCTCGAGGTCAAGGTTTTCGCCTCTCATTCAAAGGTCCCGGGTTCGAATTCCTTTCACCTCCTTTCCTGCTCTTAAGCAATGTTTTGTTGGTTTTTCGTCTAATTTCATCTACACTTTCCGGCACCACCCCCTCACCTCCTTTGTCGCCTTCTCTCGGCTCCCTGCTCTCTCTGCAACCTTTTTACTGCTTCTTCTTGGCTCCTTCTTACTGCTGTCTTTCAGACACACCCCTGATCTTCTGGTAGGAAAGATCTATAACTTGTAAATGGGATGATTTATCAATGTCATGCTCATACTGTGCCGGAACAACAAAGTGGGAACAGCTGCTTTTCCTTTCCTTATCCTTACTATCGTCATTTTTTCCTCTACTTCTTTTGTATGTTTGTAACTCCCCCGTGAACTGCTATTTCCGGGGTGCCTTGATAGTCGAAGCCAACTTTGTGCTATTGAGGATTGAGAGGTGAGCAGAGTAAGCCTGATTCCACGTTTGGACTTCTGTGTTGAAATCAATCCACCCCTTGGCGCTCATATGACCTTTTTTAATGCAGTTGCGAGCGCCGTAAAACCTTACTAAAACAAAAGAGTCAGGTGGATTTAGTTAAGCAAAAAAACGAATGACCTGCCTTTAGAGATTTTTAGAAAAAGTTATGTAAGGAGAGAGAGAGGGGAGGAAGAGGGGGAGAGGGATATGGGAAGGGAGAGGGAGAAGGGAGGAAGTAGGGGGTTTCTTAAGGGAGGGGAGGATGGGCGAGAGAAGTGTGGGGTTGAGGATTGGGTTTGAGTTTGGAGGACAGGAGATTTTTGGGAGAGGAGTTGTGGAGGGTTGGGAATATGGGAGGGCGGATGAGTGAAAGTTTGAGGGTGCCTTTTTTTCGTGATATTGGGTATAAAAGTAAGTACATTAAAAACTTTTTTTTAAAGTGTGTGTGTGGGGGGGGGGGGGGGGAGGCGAAAACTAACCCAAGAAAATCAAACAAAAAAAAGCAATGGGATTTAGTGACTACAAAAAAGCTACAGAGTTGTTAATAAAGATCGAGATTTATGTAATGCAGTAATTTGTTGTTGTTCATAGTCCAAAGAGATCCCGAGACAGTCAGAGGATAATATGCAGTTCAGGGGTTAATCTCTTTCTCTCCCAATCTGAACATCTTTGCTACTACTGGTTTTGTTGTCTGTTTTGTCTTAATTTGTTCTGAATCCCCCGAGTGGAAAGACATTTTTATCGAGTACATCAGTGTATATACATTCACGCAAAGGTTCACTCATAGACCTTTTAGTAGCTTTTTTCCCCAACAAAAATTCTTTATCAAGTGCCCTTGGTGTAAGAAAAACGTCATAGTTCGAAAGAGGAAAGAATACTCAACACAAATATGTACATTTCCCTTTATTTTCCAATAATACTAATCTGGGAGATAAATGGTACGAATTTTTAGATGAAAACGACTTTTTACCTCTCGCGCGAGCACTCTTCCAGTTCCAGTGCGCCAACTCTAGTTGGTGCGGTACCTACAACCTAGACCCCCCAAAAAAACCCACCAAAAAAACACACGTACACGCACAACATTTAAAAACTCACAACAAAGCAAACTCTTATGTCAAACAAATCATTCCGATATTTACATCAAACATCACCAGTTCCAGCCTTATCAGTTTAAGAGAATTTCCACGGCACTTGCAACATAAAAGAAGTATCAAACAGAAGCGGTTATAACAGTGTTCTCTCTATGACATCACAATCATTGTTTAGGTCTGTGAAAAAAGGTAAATAATTGCCTGTGCCTATGATAAGAAAGTCAATTAACCTCACAAAGAAACATAAAATGGAATAATAATAATAATAATAATAATATGGAACAAAACTGTCCGAAATCCAATAGAACATATTAATAATATAGAACATCAAAGAATCAAGTCTTAGTGGTTCCGTCTTCTGATTCTGTTTGAGAACACCACAAACCCGACAACTCCTTGAGCGTACAACTTATTAATACACGAGTCAGGAGACAGAGGCACTGGCAGACCACGCCCGCAAAACTGGGGCTGGATATTGTCAAAGAAGTAGTCCAAATTAAATGTAAGACACATTATCAACAACATAAGCCAACCACTTAGCCCGTGGCCAAATATTGCAACTCCTCTCGACATCTAACGATAGTAGAGGAGAGATAAAGTAAAGAGAAGTAACGTATTTGAGACATTAAGGTGGACTCAAGGTGGAATCAAGGGCTTGTCAATTTTCTGGTATATGGAGTTATTGGTATCATCTTAAAGCTTGTTAATTTGTCTTGCTTTCAATGAAAAAAATATCTACCTGGAATATAAGTCCAGATATTATCAGAGATTGAAGGAGGTAAGGTCGCCAAATTTCATAAATAAAATTAGCGAGAAAATGGCCGCCAAATTTTGGTGACTTCCAACACAAGAGAGTCCTTGGAAACATACATATTTTGGTGTGCCTTTATTAAGTGTTATTCAGTAAAAATCTACACAGAAATTGTTTTCAATTAGAGCCCCCCCCCCCCCTTTCCCTCCTTAAAAAAAAGAAAATTGAGAAACCCATAGACATAAAAAATGCCAAAACGAGTTGAAAAATGCAGGTTCATTAAATTTTGATTTTACT
>NW_004797763.1:202980-207906 GCF_000002075.1 Aplysia californica | reverse complement strand
AAAAATAAGAATAACAATACTAATAATAATACTAATAATACTACTAATAATAATAACAATTACAATAACAATCATTCTTTTTTCATTATGTAAAGAATATGGAAACAATCAGAGTTGAGCACTTAATAGATATCAGATCCTTATTATCATTTTTATTGTAATCATTATTATCAATAATTATGTGGGTCAGTGATCAACTTGCCCAGTGGGATAAAAAAAGGAGTCTTTAATTCCAGCGGGTCCTTCTGCTCCAATTTCATTGCCGAATAACAGGCTATCACCAGCACAGCAAACTACATCAACTACTTGTTTGACACTAACCCACTTGCTGTCACAGACATCGTTATCTTTACAGACAGTCTTTCAACACTAGAGACACCGTCTTGAGAGTGGTACTGATGTGAACAAAGATATATTGCACTTGATTTAGAGTCTACATAATTTGATAAGTAGGCACCACGTCAGAGTAGTCCTACAATGGATTCCTGCCCACACTGGGATACCGAGAAATGAAAGAGCTGATGCTCTGGCAAAGAAAGGAGCTAGCCTCCCTCAGCCTGAAATTCCTACGAATTACACCATCTGCTGCCAAATAATCAAGTCAAACCTCAAGGAAGAGGGGATGACTGATTGGGCCACAGGTACAACAGGAAGGATGATGTATGGCCACATGAATAAACCACTGGTCAAAGATCCCATCAATGAGTTGAGGAGGGGGAGATCAATCCATAATCTTACAACTTAGAACACAACATATACCCCTCAACCAAAATCTCAACCGAATTGGAATAAAGCAGTCTGCTGCCTGCCCACTATGTGACTACCCTACCCCTCAGAGACAGTCGAACATCATTTGTTCTTCTGTAGAAAACTAACTGATTTAAGGGGATGTTTTCTTCCCAAGCTACCCCACACTTCTAATTGCCTCTACTCCTCAAGACAACAATTAGAACCGACATGTAGGTATTACCGAATGGCATCATGCAGAAGAGTTAACGTGCGCTCAGATGCTACTGGATCGCTAACAATAACTGCAACATCAATAATTATATAAGCACAGATATGATGTGTTTTGGGAAACAAGAGGAATACAGAACAGACAAAAACACAATGTTTCAATTATTTAAGTATCTTGCCTTCTCTTGATCTGTGTCCACTATCGGCATCTGTGGTTGCCGATTACAATTTTTCAAAACATAAATAAATGAAGCTACACAAAATACACATCAAACAAATGAAAACAACTTCGAGAATGTTATTTTTTTCTGGTACCTTGTATCACCTTCCATGACATAATTTTTAGAAGTAAAATGGTGAGTGAGTTGATATAACCTCAAGATTTTCAATGAATTGAATAATATCGCACCCATTGCTTACATTCAGGGCATTAAAACCTCACCATAATCTTATAATAGATAACTTTAGCCATTAGATCATTGCAATTCTAGATCTTGGCATGTTACCGTGTTACACAAATGTATTTTTGTCGTCTATCGGGTTTCTTTGATCTTGACAACAGTAGAAGGGCTAAGCCGGTCAGAGAAGTCAGTGACATCTGTGGCCTAGTGGTTAGGCTACAGGACCAGTAATTGTGAAAATGCGAGTTCGGGAATTCGAGCCTCAGCCTGGGGCGACGTTGTGTCCTTGAGAAAGGCACCTTACATGAAATTCCCGTTGGTTTGGTCCTTTCGGAGATGGACTTTAAATTCGGAGGTCCTCCCTGCTAAATAACCTAACAGCGTTAATAGGGGCGATAAACCTTTGTGTGGAAAAAGGGTGTGATAGGTCGTTTCTAAAACTGTTTACCTTTTTTAATCTTGTGTTTTGATACATTTCATTAGTTCTTCTAAAATCTTATCCAGAAATCTCTCTGGTTTCCGTAATTCTTCTTTCAAATGTTTAATTTGAAATTGTCATTGTCATTGTCATTGTCATTAACTTTTCTCTGTCTTGCTCCCTACAGTTTCGAGCCCACCAGCAAATACAAAATAGTACACGAGGACGTAGCAGAGGAATGCAGGACTATCATGATCTGAACAATAAACAACAATCCAGATGCTGTAACCATTTTCAGTAGGGCTATTGTTACACTTAGACGTGTAATTTACTGATGAACTTTACAAGCATGAAGTAACATGATAATACATATATACATGAATAAATAAATATAACATTTTTCTTATTATATGTCTACATTAATACTAAAAGTTAATTTTAAAATCCAAAATGCTGCACATTTGCTCACAGAAGCGCCAGTTGATATAAATGATCAGGGTAAAAAAAAATGTACATGAGAATGTAAGGTAATGCAATGCATTAGAGCAATGTTCTAAAGGTATTAACTGTGGACGTCTGAGAATGAGACTTTATTATGAGGGAAAAGCCTAGAGTTTTGGAGGTTTGGCATCACCATCAGATAACAGAACCTTTTCATATTGGAATATACAGGAATAAACAAGTTAAGGATTCTATTGTTTCGTGACAAGGAGGAATCAGGCACTCGTCGCTTTTGGGGCATATTGAGTTATTGGAATTATTCATTTGTTGTGCTTTTAATTTTTTTTAAAATAGCAATCTGTTTTGGTAAAAAGTCAATACATTTACGATTGAATGAGGTAGGGTCAACCTGGATACAGGTGTAACATTAACGAGAATGACCTCCAGAGCCAGGTATGTTTCAAAGCTTGATAGTCCTTTACTTTCTTACTTACTACCTGTTACGCCATCTGGCGTTTAGGGCCGCAACAAAATGATCTCCAGCTCTGTCTGTTTTGGGCCATCTTGGTCAACGTCCCCCACGAATGGTTCCAGGAACTTCATTTCAGACTGTACTGTGCGTCTCTAGGTCACTTTGGGTCTGCCCCTTTTGTGATGTCCTTCAGGTGTCAAGTGGTCAAGTGGAGGGCAGTCTTCAAAATACAGTCTGGTTCTATTCTCAGAACATGCCAAATCAATCTCCATCTTTTTCTTTTTATCATGGTGGTCATGTCCTCTTGTCTACATTTTCGTAACAGATCTTTGATAGTCATTGAAGACTGCAAATTACATTTTTGTGCCTTTGGTCAATATTTTGTTATTTTATTTTTAAATTCAATCCGTACAGAAATGTGTGTTTATATGGACATGAAAGCCTTTTAAAATCGATAAGAATTTCCCATCGAGTGAGAAAATGGTTATTTTTTCGATTGTCTTATTCGAGCGCCTGATTCCACCACAATAGCTCATGCCTCACATTTTATAATATCATATTGTACTAAATTTGTATCAGACAGTCGCTGCAGTGGAACCCGCATGGAGCACGAGGCAGTGGTAGGGAACGGGATACATGGAGGAGATGGGTGGAAAGAGACATGAGAGAGATGAAGCTCACTTATAACGATCTAGGAAGGGTGGCCCAGGGCAGAGATAAATGGAAGGAGCCTATACGCTACCAGGGATGAAATGCATTGGTGATGATGAATTTGTATCAACTGTTCGGTGTAAGAGTAAGACTCCGCCCTGCATCAGTTTTCAAAATATTATTATTATAATAAGGGATCTAACGTAAGGCCACTTGGGTCTCCCCAGATGGAACAACGGAAAACCAGATTGACCATTTTTGCATCTCCCAAAAGTTGGACGCTCACTGGAGGACGCCTGGGTCTTACAAGGAGCAGATGTCGCCTCAGACCACCATTTGGTCCTTGGAAAGATGAAACTGAAACTGAGAAGGTATGCATAAGTCACAGCTGGAAATCGCCAAAAGTATGAAGTGAACCTTTTGAAAGACCCATTACAGAAGAATGAATTCAAGTTGGAACTGAAAAACAGATTTCAAGCCCTTTAAGATCTGGTGAATATGAAATAAACGTACACTGGGACACAATAAAAGAGGCAGTAAATGCAACTTGCCAGAGCACCCTAGGACCCAAATCCAAGACGACCAGGAATGAATGGATTTCACAGGACTCTCTAGACAAAGTCGAAAGAAGAAGAGAGCTGAAAGCCCAAGTCAACAACAGCTGTACCCGAATTGAGAAACTCGCTGCACAATAAGAGTACACCGAAGTAAACCGGGAGGTAAAGAATTCCATCAAGAAAGACAAGAATGCCTACCTGAATGGCCTGGCCGAAAAGGTGGAGAAAGCAGCAACAGAGGGACACTTGCGGATTGTACACTAGACAACAAAAAAACTTTCTGGTAGGTTCAGCAAGCCCACTCTACCAGTGAAAGACAACGAGTGAACGACTATCTTCGACACAGACGAGCAACTTAACCGATGGAGAGAACACTTTGATTAACTCTTGAACATACCCTGCCAGGGGTGGAAGGCCTTGATGATGATGTATTCGTAACTGTGCATTGGGTGAGCGGTTCATAAATCCGAAGTTTAAGAAGCAAGGTAAAAGAAAAATCAAATTTGACTCCGAGTTCTGAAAATTGTACATTTTAAAAGCATATTTCTCACATTACGTCTCGGAGACCCAAACTGGCCCCACGGAGCCTAGATATGTGTATACATTCAAGTAAGTTTCGAATGAGGGGTTAAATTTAACTTTTACAAGAATACTTACGTCCTCTTCAGCTTTTAAGAGAATCTCCAAGATCAGCTGTGAGAGAAGGAAATGGGATGAAATGAATGCAGCTGTCTGCCCTTGGTCTTTGTGTGTGAATGTGCTGAGATCTTCACTTTTTTCATGTCTTTTATTTCTTTCTTGTGTAAAATCGATCACCAAAGTTATTACATTATTGCATTGAAGTTGCTTAAATCTCCATGATTACGCAAATGGATTAATTGTTACATAAATAAAAACATTAAATATGTATTGTGGGTGGTTGGCGGGTGCTGTGGTGTGATTTGCTTTTTCTTTCCTATCAAACATCTATCGTCCTTATCTTATTTTTTATGTTTGTTACTCTCTTGTAACGCTCCTAATCTTCTGGTG
>NW_004797763.1:199537-201149 GCF_000002075.1 Aplysia californica | reverse complement strand
ATGTGTGTGTGTGTGTGTGTGTGTGTGTGTGTTATGGAGGGAGTGGGGATGTTTGCATGTACATGTATTAGTGTGCTTTCATGATTAAGGTATGGGCTGGGTGTGGGACGATAACTGTTTTCTTTTTTTGTTTTGTTTTAAAAGTGTGTGGTTTGGGGGTGGGGGTGGTAACGGGGTCAGGCAATTTGAAGTAGGCATGTGGGAAACAGACTATTCAGTATAATAGAACGCCAATATTCCAAGCTTTGCAATGGGTATACGATCTTAATTACATTTCTTGCTCTGGAATTGAAAACTAATCTTTACTAAACTTGCCATTTAAGGGTTTTGTGTTTCAATCCACCCACCGGGCACAACATCTCATGGATTTAATGTGAGTCACCGTGTCATGTTATGCGAAAAGACGCTTTTAACTTATACTCAGCATGGGAAACAAGGAAAAAAGGGGTGGGGGAAGGGGAAGGATTGAAGTTTATTTGTAACAAAACTTCGTACTTAAAAAAAAAAGAACAAGAGAGGCAAAGTTGGAATTTCAAAATAAATAAAGAAACAAATTATAGTTAAAAAGGAATGAAAAAACAAAAACAAAAACAAAACAAACAACCCCACAGTTGTACCGATGGCAAAGGTATCTCTCGAGGTTTGATGTGGCTTGAAGACACTCACGAAGTTCTCAAAGAAGAAGGCCATGTGGACGATCGTAGAAGGAATACCTGGAAGGATGATTTTGGGTTTGTTTGGGTGAAGCTAAACAGATAGACAAGATAACAGTCATTTACATATTTATTTTTTGTTTCAGTTAGATCTTTACAGCCATTGCAACATAGTTATGACATAAAAGTGCCGAAAAAGAGAGCTATTGCTAGAGAATAACATTCAGTAACAAAAACCCAAAAAAGGAGGGGAGAAAAAGATGATCGATATCTATAAGAAAAGAAGCAGAAACCACACCGGATCACAAACCAAACACGCTAGGTTATTTAGTTCAGGGAAAAGTAGGACAGACAGACAGACAGACAAACAGATAGAAACAATAGAGGGAATTAAAAATAAAAGAAGTAGGACCCACCATTGACTCCCTTCAATCTCCGACCAGGAGAGAAACAAATGTGTCACGACACGGTAGAATCATGCGCTCGACAATTTTTGAGAATCTGGAGTATCCTCTTAAATTAAAACTTGTTTATTTGACCACTTTTGATGAATAAAATCCCCGATATTTGCGATCGAAAGGGGTTGGGTTCACCTGGTTTCAGAGATAAAATTAAAGAAAAACAGACTTACCGCTACCCCTTCCACTAACCCATATAAAGTTACTCTTCGTATTTCATTACTCTTGTTGCCGAAATGGAGATTTTGCATAGAACTTTGTAATTCTGAGCTCATCATGTTTTGTTGAAAATAACTTAAAATCTCCAGTTACAACTCAATTTGCTACTCCAAAATTTTCAACTTCGATTTTTTTAAAAACTAGGTACTGTGCAGCTAAAACTTTGTTATTCTGGGGTAGCGATTCGTTGTGCCTTTAATCAATGTTTTCCTCCTAAAATCGACACCGAAATAACGCCAGCAGCAATACCACTACCACCACCATTACAACCAGCACCACCAC
>NW_004797763.1:193247-197993 GCF_000002075.1 Aplysia californica | reverse complement strand
TTATGTATGTATGTATGTATGTATGTATGTATGTATGTATGTATGTATGTATGTATGTATGTATGTATGTATGTATGTATGTATGTATGTATGTATGTGCGAGGGTGAATCAAAAAGTAATGCAAGTTGTTCGATATTTTGTACAATTTTGCATTAAATTTAATGACATTTAGCTCACGAGTACTTGCTTATATTCTTTTTAACACAAACTTTTAAAATTCAAGTTTCTTAAATTTTGGCCCGAATGACGTCACATCAAAATGGCTACCCCCTATGAGGTCTGTCAGAGGTAAAGAGCGTTATTGAATTTCTTGTTTTAGAAGGAGAATCCACTGATAACATCCAAAAGAGACTTCAGAATGTTTACAAGGACCAAGCTCCAGATTTTATCACTGTATATAGATGGGTCAGACGTGTAAGCAATGAACCATAAGAAGAGGAAGAGGTGGCCATGTGCTTGTCAGACAAGCATCGTCCCGAGGAGTCAGCCGGAAAAAATCATGGCAATTGAGTTTTGGGACGTTCCTAGTGTGCTTTTCACAGATTTTGTTTTAACGATGAGGAGCAACTGTCAATTCTGAACCGTACACTGAAACAGTATAACGACTGAAAGCGAGAATTCGACGAGTAAGACCAAATTTGAACATGGAAAAAGTGTTTTTTCCACATGACAATGCCCGCCTGCATTCGAGTACCAGAACAAGGGAGACCATCACCCCGTATATGTAGAAAACACTGCCACACCCAACTTATTCTCCTGATTTGGCTCCTTCAGACTCCCACCTTTTCGGTCCTAGAAAAGAACCATGCAGAGGTCAACACTAAGGAAACGATGGAGAAATCACGACTGCTGTACCCATACTACCAACCTGCTCAGTTTTACACAGCTGGCATATGTGGACTTAGTAAAAGGTGGACAGTGGCTATTGAACGAAATTGGGAATGTGTTGAGAAATAAAAATCTGATCCTCAGATGTTCCCCTTCAATTTGAGGTATGATAGTTGCAAGTGTGTTTTTTTTTTCTTTTAAGTTATAAGCGAACTTGCATTACTTTTTGACTCGCCCTGGTATGTATGTATGTATGTATGTATGTATGTATGTATGTATGTATGTATGTATGTATGTTATCTATCTATCTATCTATCTATCTATCTATCTATATATCGATCGATCGATCTATTTATCTATCTATCTATCTATCTATCTATCTTTCTATCAGTTAACCAAACATTCAAGCACATCAATCATCACGCTACCACGCGATCAAAATAACTAGAACAACAACAACACCTTGAAATCAACCAACCAGCGTTTAAGACAAAAGAAGCCCCGCCCACCTGTATGTACTCATTCTCCGAACTCATGGTCTCCCAGTAGTGAGTTGTGAGAAAGATAACATCGATCTCCTGCATCGCCACAAGCAAAGAATTTGGATCCTTCATGTCTCCAGAGATCACGTCGATTCCTTGGGGATAAAATTATGTGGGTAAATAGTAAACATTGAGCGCACAACCCCACTCCTCCTCCCCAGCTACGCCTTAACCCCATAAAAAAAGAAATAAATAATATTTAGTCAAAAACGTCTTTGCTATTTAGTTCTGGCGAGCCATATAGCTACCTCAGAGTTAGAAAATGTCTGTAAGACGTTTTTGTTCGTTTTTAGTTAATAGGACCTTGAGGTCTACCAAACGTTCTATCAACTCTATAAAAAATCGTCAGATTATTCAGAGTTGTTACAAAGGTATTCAAAGAATTACACTCGAATAAGTTTGACAAGTGAAACTTAAAAATGTTTACGTCACATACTGTCTCAAAACTAAGCACTGGGCAGATAGAACAATGTCATTGTAGGGTAAAGATATGTGAACCAATGGTAAATGGAAACCTCCAGATCTACAAAGCAGGTCAAGTAAGTTCCAAATGCAGCGTTAGGTTTCACTTTTAGGTTGTTAGTTGTTTATTTTTATTTTTATTTTTCTAAGAACAAGAAAATTATTCCTTTGAAGAACTGCTTCATTTTTTCTGATGCATGTAAGGAATTTACATGTAGTTTGTGTTGCAAGAATATAAGAGAGAGAGAGAGAGAGAGAGAGAGAGAGAGAGAGAGAGAGAGAGAGACAGAGAGAGAGAGATACAGAGAGAGAGAAAGAGAGACAAAGACAGAGACAGAGAGAGAAAGAGAGAGAAAGAGAGAAAGAGAGAGAAAGAGAGAGAGAGAGAAAGAGAGAGAGAAAGACAGAGAGAGACAGAGACAGAGAGAGAGACAGAGACAGAGACAGAGAAAAAGAGAGCGAGAGAGAGCGAGAGAGAGAAAGAGAGAGATAGACAGAGACAAAGACAGAGAGAGAGAGAGAGAGATTGAGAGAGAGAGAGAGAGAGAGAGAGAGAGAGAGAGAGAGAGAGAGAGAGAGCACATGTGGTAAGTCTCAAGCTGCAATCACTTCTCAGCATAATATAAAGTACAATATTTCCCTCACCTGTGAAGACCAACTCATCCAAGATCTCGCCATCCCTCTAGCTTTGGTGCTAAAACGAAAATAAAAGCAAAGCAAGATACAAAGAATATCCCCTCACCTTTGGAGACCAACTCGTCCAAGATCTCGCCGTCCCTGGCCCTGGTGAAGCCAGTGATCTTGAACCAGGCACAGCTGAGAGTCGCCTCCATTACCGCGCTACCTATCATGCCCGTCACGCCAAAGATCAGGATCCGGGTCAGGTCGTCTTCGAGGTCTGTCTTACTGTCAGAGTTCGATGACCGGAACCTGGGACCGTGTTTGTTGTCATGGCGAAATAGTGAGGGTTTTTTAATGTCAATTTTAAAGCTGTTCATTAGTTTCGGTTTTTTCTTTCTTTTTATTTTATTTTATTTATGCATCGGTTTACATTTCGCTGCATCAGAATTACAGAGTCATATCTGACATTTTTTGGCTGCTTTCTGCTGCTAAGACCATACGGTCCGAACCCAAGTGTTCAATTATGTCTTTCAAAAATCTAAGATTATTCAGAGTCGTTATCGCTGTCAAGACTAGATTTCTAGATCTACATTCAAAGAATTGTTTTTGAAAAAAACTTGACATGTTGTGAAACTCGATTTTTTTAATGCTTCAAAATTCTCAAAACTAGATCTAGAATCTAGGTACTGAGCAGATAGGTAGATCTATTTATTGTAATTCTAAGGTAGCGATTTTACATCGTTTGTAGATTGCATCTTCTACTTTTAAATTATGACATGATCTTATCGCTTTTTAATTCTTACACCACTTACGGACAACACAGTCTCCCACACATTGTTCAAGTTCTTAATCTCTTTGCTGACTTGAAGGGGAGGCTGCAGTTTTAGAAAAAGACGAATAAATCTGTATATAGAAGTAGGATCTTTTGCCGAAATGTCAGTTAAAGTTTTACGAACAATCTTTTGATAGGTTTCTTACTTAGAATTGGATATACAGCAGAAGAAAAAAAATGATAGCAGACTGCGTCCAATGATGGTTTCTTCTGGTGCGTCAGAAATTCCCGGTCTAATTACGGGCTATTTTGATGAAAGTGCGCCAAAATTCATTTTAAAAGGTGACGTCATGTTTTGTTGATTCATTATCATTTCATATTTATAATTTTCTTATTCTTATTCTTATTCTTATCTTATTACAAGTACTACGTAAGGATTGATAAGTGTGCCAGTGCGTTCTGATTCTCTCCGTCAAAAGCAATGCCCCTTGATCTACGCTATCTATCGGAATTTAATAATGCTACATGTTACAACCAAACAACTTGTTTACAGGAACAGAGAAAAACAGTAGCTGACTCTAAAGATTCCACTTTTTCCGAAAATTCATCAACTAGAAATTACAACCCCATTTAACCTTTTGAAAAGACGGCTATCGAGATTTCTTCTTTCAATGAAGCGAACCATAATTGCAATTTCCCTCTTGAAGAACTAAGAAAAAGCATTTGAGAACTATCCAACACAGCTCCAGGCTGGCCCTGATCAAACACTTTAAAAAAATCATAAATCATCTCCTAAATAAAACCACCATATTACTTTTAATTATTAGTTATAATGACCTTTGGTATAGTAGAAGTTTTCTGCACACTTGGCGTCTTGTCACAGTTATACCAAACCCAAAACTAGGAACCGGTTATACCAAACTATCAAACAACCGTCTCATAGCACTTACGAGCTGTTTCTGCACACATATGGAAACAATCAACACAAACGACTAATGTGGTTTCTTGAAACCTCAAAATCTCATTGTGTGTGTGTGTGTGTGTATGTGTGTGTGTGTGTGTGTGTGTGTGTGCCCGAAAAATAAGGATACTAGTAGAACGATGATTTTGTACTATTGTGAAGCGCATTGAGCCCTTTCCAAGTGAATGAATTAATTACAAAAAAATGATATAATGTTATTATAGTTCTTTTATCAAGGTCTCTTCCCAGCCTTTCGAGTTTTCTGAAAGTGAACACAATCTCTATTTGATATAAAACTGCCTAAAACAGTCTCATTACTGCGATTTCTTTTAGTTTCTTCCGATCCAGTGAACACTCTGTCAAGAATACTAACCATTATTGATTTATTGGTTGCCAGTCCAACACACAGGATAGGAATATAGCAAGCGGTGTTTATTGACTTAGCTGTATATAGAAAGAGAAAACAGTATGTTCATGGAAAAGAGACGTTGCTGTTAATATGCTCTTATGTGTAAAATTTATGCATGTTTATATGTATACGTGTACGTGTGTGTGTGGG